>NW_028289004.1:3755000-4055000 GCF_059628265.1 Tinamus guttatus | reverse complement strand
AAGTCAATTTTTCTTTACAGCTAAGCCATTTTTCTCTTGCTGAAAAAGAACTCCTACACATCAATAGCCAAGCCAAATATCTTTGGAAAAACCTGCATCTTTTCTACAACAACTGTGAAGAGGCAAGGACATTTTTATGTAATATTGAAGGTTCCTGTCAACTACAGCGATCTGTCAGGTTTTCCCAATTAATATTTAATTTACTTTTTGGTTTTCCTCTTTCTAAAACACCCAAACTTTTCAAATAAGCATTTGCAAAAAGTGCAGGATGATATGCTAGTTGGCTATACTATTGAATATGAACTCTAAGAGAATTCAGCAGCAATACAAAGAGGTTTGAAAATGATAGATATTACTCATAAGTCCCAGTTATGCTGAGAACAATATAAATAGCCTGAAGAGAATGAAAACTGTGTCATGAGCATTTTTTTTACTGCATTTTATCAGAAATATTAATGAGATGTAATTCTGGCATATCTGTAAATTAACCTCTCCAGAAAGAAAATAGAATCATTCACACACTTGAGTGGGTGATAAGTTGGCATATTAGCTGTTATAAAGCTCTTGAAACAGAAAACATATCAATCACATCTCAGAGAATTAAGTAATGTGGCTTTTGTACTTCTTACCAATGTATCCTGCTCTTTGCATAGAACATCAAGGGTAATCCTGAAATTCTCCAGATCTGAAATGTTAGCCAAAACATCTGAGTAATAGTTTGTGAAGGGGGAAATATTATAGAGCCATATTCTCACCCTCTCCATTAAGTGAACCACCTGAGCTAACTCCTGTCTCCTGTCATTGGTGAGAGTTCTTCACCTGAACCTGTTTTTTCATAGACACAAATATTCTGGCTACTTTTAGGAGAGAGATTCTCAACCTCTTCCGATTATAGATGAGTTCCCATGGGCAAGAGATATTTTTTCGTCTTCCTTGTCTGCATTTCAAAATCCATCATCTCTGCCACTCTCATCTCTGATGAGATGCTAGAATGGGCACACAGTTGTCCATGATGAGATGCAAACAGTAAGATTTCTTTTTCCTGGGTGCTCTTCAAAACCCTTGTGATGTGATAGATTTGAGCAAACTATAAAAGATCAGATAGTGTACACTCTGGGCTTCTTTAAGGTTATTTCTAGTCTATGTCTCAAAACTTACAGCCATTCTTCTACTATGACTATAATCTCAGAAATGGTTAAAATGGAATTGTGCTATGAACAACAGGACTAATGAGGTCAGATCTTATTTACATCTGTATCTCCCTGAACAGCAGAGGCTCCAGGTTGTTTTGCTCTCCTCTTTTGCACAGTCCTTGTGATATCTTCCTATGTTCTTCCAGGGAGGGTAAGGTGTGAGGCTTAGCTAGTACTTAAGTGACCTGCCAACAATTTCCACTTGCTGAAGCCCCGATGAAGGACCACGGGGAAAAAGCAATCTACTGCTGCAGTTTTGCCTTGTAAGACACCAATAAGAGTTGTTAGGTGGGTTTTTTTTTCTTCCCTTTCCTAGTTGTAATCTGTCCCTGCTCCAAACCCTAGTTAAAATTCTTGTCCTTTTGCATAATGCCAGAAAGAAAAAAAATCCTCATTAATTCTTGTTTCATGCAACCACAGTATGTCTGAAATTCTAATTTGAATGAGATGGTTACTAAGGTTAGGCTTCACTCAGCAGAACTAGAAAAAAAGAAAAGGGGAGAAAGGAGCAGCAAATTAAATATCAAAAAAGAGTGGAAGTGCTCTAGGAAGGAGGCAAGATGAAAACAAACATGCTACTGAAAAAAGAAGATGACAATAGAAGACAACAAAATTCTGATAGAGAATATATACAGTTCACATACACTCTGCTCCAAGAAGGCCACAACTGAGATTTTGTCATGAAGAGATTAAAAAAAAGTTATTTATAAAGACACTAGCACTTGATGGGCTGATACTGCAGCTGAAGTGGAAGCCAGAAGAAATAAATTGTAATATTAATGCAGCTGCTGACTTGTGTCATTACTATTTCTCTGCAGAGCGAGAAAATGAAGTGGAGGGAGTCAATGAAAATTTAGCTCATGAGTCAGTCAGCCTACCAGCATAGGAGGCAGAGAAGTCAATAACATTTGTCTGGCAAAATTACTTTGAAGAATGTCTCAGCAAAATCTAAATGTTTCACAAATATTTTCCTATTATCCGAGAAGATACATAAGCCCAGAATAACAGTTCTCTGAAAAAAAATATATTTTTCAGAGTAACTGTCAGTGATAATAATATTCTTCCTTTTTTTTAAACTCCTTCCATCTTTTTTATTTTCTAATCTTCCTTCAGAAAAAAAGTTTTCAAATGAAGCAAAAACATATGTTCTTGGAAACCATTTCCAAAATAATTTTCTTTTGAGAAAATATTGTTCTGTTTTCCAGCATTCTTTTCCAAATTGCAAACAAAATTTAGAGTCCTTTTTCCTTTTAGATTATCTGTCAGAATGATTATTTATCCACCCATGGTCCGGTCTCCCAAGACAAAAACATCCTCTGCCTAGCTGTTTCTCACAGCTGTCGATTTGGTCTATTATTGCTTGGTCCAACAGTTGAGTTTTAGCCATGACATACTGCAAATTTGCACAAGTTGTCAGTGTCACACCAGGAAACATCACTAAAGTACTGTCACCTGGATCCTGATATAAAACTTGATTTTTAGTACTGTATAGCTCCTAAAATATGCCTTGTTCTCTCATTAGAATCAACTTGGAGAAAATGTGTTTACTAGATTCATGAAATTATGTTTACTAGGCTAAGGAAATTTATCAGAGTTGCATATAAGTCAAACTTCTAATTCATTTTAAATGTTAATCGTAGCAGGCCAGTGTGCTTTATATTATTTTTAGTGACTTATACTAAGGCATACAATGAATATATAATAAAATATATCCTGAAAACTTATATCCCCATACTAGGGTAAGAAAATAAGATGTTTTGAATATTTTGTCCTTGATTGCTGCTTCTTTCTTGAGGGGGGAAAGGAAGACAGTGAGAAAAGAAAAGATAAAAGCCAGGCATTTGGGACTTACTTTGCTTTTTGTTTCTAGATTTGTGGGTGGCAATTTTTGTCCATATATCTCACTGGAATATTTATACATATTTATTAATCAGCTTCTGTTCATTTGTTACAAAAATATCATTATCTTGGATACAAACTTCCACATAATACTAGCCAAAATCATTATTTTCAAAGATGTTTTTATCAGTAATCTAAGAACTAATGTAGAGACAAAGTTGATTGATTGTATAAAACGAAAATTCTATGTTAAAAGTCTTTCCAATAAAGGAAAAAGGAGCTTGGCTATGATGAAGAATATCTTCCTCATCTTGGAATATGAGAAAAGACTGAGCTAATATCATGATTCACAGGTTGCTTTCCTGTAGTAACCAACCCAACACACAGCTTTCAAGTTTTTTCGAAATATGAGAGACCTATGAACTCTTCGTGCAATAATATTACCAATAATCTGAAATTAAGAATAAAACAGTTTAGATGAGTAAAACAGAATATTGTCAATGTACTGAAAAGAGTTCACTCGAGAGGCATTCAATCATTTGGACCCAGTGATATTTAACTGTAGATTCAGGTGAATTAACATTTCTTATTCTGATTTTTTTTTCTTTGTCCAAAGTTTTAAGTCTTTGATTCTGTCAGTTAAATTCATCATTGAATCATTTCCTAAAGACTTAGAAACTGGAAGTGAGCCATTTTCATAATTTGTGCATTCTGTTCAGAGATTTTTGAGAGTCAGACTTCAGAATCTTGGAGAGAATCAGAATAATCTTCAGTAGAAAGTAGATTTCTCTCAGGACCTTCCCCAATTCACTGTCTAGCACAGTGACCCTGTAGGCTTCACAAGCCCCAAGAGCTGCTAAAGCCCTGCATGGGCTGCTCATGAGTCAAGCCACAGCCAGGGGCTGTAACGATCATCCAAAGGACTTTTAAATAAGTGGTAAATTACTTCTGTTGCCTTGGGAGGCTTCATTACACACAAGAGAAGAAATAATTTTAACTATGGCTTTGCAGCAATGAGCTCTAAAATAAATGTTTAGGCAGGCAAGTTAAGCTTGCTGAAATGCCAGTTTAGGGCTCCACAGCAATGAACAGACCACCACCATAATTCTACAAAGTAAATCTACATTTTTGACTTGTGGGTATTTTGTGTTTTTTTTAAAATCTTTCTCAAAAGAATACGGTACAGCTAGAAAAATATATAAGCAGAATGGGCTTATTGAACAGCATTTGCATGAGAAGAAACTATATTGACTAAAAGTCTCTAACTTAGAAAAAGACAAATGAAAAGTTTATAAAGATCTGTAAAACCATGAAAATAGACATATAAATGAATAAGTGAAGGCAAATAAAAGAATTCACTATTCTTCATAACAAAGAAGTACATAATAGGTATGGGTAATGAGTACAAAGGGTACATAATGAAATTAAACCTATTATTCAGGGCAAATAGGTTTTCTTTCCACAAACATTATGGTAGAAGCCAGGATGTTATATATATATATTGTCTATGAAATAATGGTAAATAAGCATGATGATAAAAACATACTTTTTTGGTTCAGAAGACTCCTAAATAGGTGATTGTCCCGAGTTGAGAGAGTGCTGAAGAAATATTTCTGTATAATTCTTTGGGTTTTAGAATCTTCAACTGACATCTGCTATTAGTAGGTGGACACTGGAATAGACAGACCACATGAGAAGCATCTTCTTCCCACATTTGCTATTTTCTTTATATATTTTTCTGTGGTCTGGTGTATGATTTTAATGTATACTGGTTAATATTTTCTTTCTTCTTTGCATGATTCCCCTAAATCTTTGTTATTTCTACTGAAAGCATGAACAAATTTTTAAGAAACTGCAAAGCACCAATAGTTATCTAGGCTAGCAATTTTTTTCTTAAACCATTGTGGTTTCTTTATGAAGCAAAAGCAAAGAAGCTATGAAGAATAGCCATCTATATTTGGAAATTACAAAGGGCATCTTGAGTCTGGGATCATTCAGATAATGTAGAAACAGAATCTTTGCAATGTTGCAATTTTCCTTCTTAAGATTCATTTCCTTCTTGATGTGCATGCTGACTACTAGCTCCTATGGCTTTTGTGTCTAGTAGACTATCTCTGAGATCTTCTGCAGGAGGATATACATTAGTGGTTTTGCTTATCACAAGTACGTTCTGTTCTGAAGTAGGTTGCTTTGATGGTTATTACACTATCACTCCCAGTATCTAAAGCTTCTTTCTTTTCCTCTTACTAAGGGTATGGCTCTACATCTCAGACAAGAGCAGGAGCCAGATTCTCAGGTTCTGGAAGGAGTAAGGCTGCCTTACTGAGTTGCTGCTGTAAGGCTAATTAGCCCAGGACACCACCATGCTGACCAGACATCTTGATTGATAAGCAGTTTGTATAGCAGCTCATTGTTGGAACTTTGAATCATCCCATGTTGAAATGCCAAAGCATGCTCCCAGTGGGGCTGGGGAAAAAAAAAAAGTGTTCTGTTTGCCTGTCTGAGAACACAGCAAATGTAAAACTATCATATTTTATGTGTAGGATGAAAGAGAACTAGAAATACAAGCAATACAAGTTCAAATGATTGACATCTTGGAAGCGGTATCCAGAGCATAAAAATACCAGCTTAAAACTTTTGGGGAGGTAAGTATGTGTAAAATCCCTAAAGCCCAGAACTAACAAATCAAGAGATGTAATGACTGGGCAGCCATGGAAAAAGCAGCAGCATTGTTAACTATGGCAAGTGTCAGAGAAAGCCTTTATGGCTCATTTGAGGGTTTGGGATATTTCTTACAAATCCACTTCTGAAATTGTTTATTCCACAGCAATTAAGTTTCTAAAAGAATGATTTGTTTCTTTTACACAACTTTAATTAGGCTATGGATATTTCTGGCACAAAGTAGAACTTTCACATATAAAATGATAGGCTGAAGAACAGGGAATGTTAACAAAGGTTCTCAGTCAGCCTTTAAGGCACAATAAAATACTGTGATGCTTGGGAGGGTACAGTCTTTTCCTTCCAGGTCTGCTGCTGTTTTTCTTTTTATTTACAAGCATTTGTGCACACTCAAAAGTAAAAATACAGTTGGAAGTAAACCTGACTATTTGCTATTATGTTTAAAATGTTCACCTGAATGCTATCATAAAGGTAAAGCTCTGCATTACAGACCAACCAATTGAAAGACATTAAGAAAAAATTTCACCAGTGAGTCAGTCATTCCAGAACTATATGTGTCTGGATAGTTTTCTTTATTCTCTGAAGCACTGATAGATGTCATAGGTAGAACAGCAGAACAAATGCATTACTGATTTAATTTATTATGGCAGTTCCTATGTTCCTAAGCCAGCTTGCCGTGCTTTTTCTCATCAGAGACTTCTAATGTCAGTTCCATTGTGTTTTCTTTAGTGATTTTTTCCGTATCAACAAGCTGGTAAATGGCAGACTTTGCAAGCTGTCTATTTGTGTATCACTTAAAAGTTTGAGATACATTCACATCTTTTTGCGTATTCTTCTTTCATAATTTACAAAACTCTGTTACTGTTTCCACTTCCACCAAATCAGCTGCCTTTGTTCTTCTACTAGTATATATATAACAGAATTTTCTTATTCCTCTGTTTAGCTCTATTTCCTCCTTTATGAAACATAGACGGTATGCAATAAGGATTCAGAACCATTACTAGTCTACAACGAGGGTATGATCTTTTATCCTTATCTTTCCAATTTCTCATAATTCATCAGGAGAACAAGTAGCTTATCTTTTGATTTTTTTTAACATTCCACATTTTATTATGATCTGAGACATGTGACAAAGATTCATCTAAATGATCAATATTTTACATTTGTGTGCACTGAACTGCTTTCTTATCCATTATTCTTGCAGTGTTCTGGCCTTTCTGTATTTATCCATGTTCTGCACTAGTACGTATGATTAAATAAATACTGTTCTATCTCTATCTCAAGTTCTTTTTGTTTTATCCTGATGTTTTATGACCAACCATCTTTTCATACTCTTTTACATGTAGGAAATTACAGGCAGTGTTACCTAGGTACTATAAGAAGAATACATAAAAGTCTCTATATTTTAATTTTCATGAATATTATCATAGCCCTTTAATTCTTGCAAAGTTCATGTCTGAGTTTTTGAAAATGCTTTTCTGGAAGGTTTTCTGGCGGTTCCACTTCATGTATTACAGAATGTATTACTGTTCTTGACATGTCCTTTTGTGTAATTCATTTAGAATAAAACATATTTTTTATTGTCTTTGGTTCTGTTTTATTTACTTTCATATACTGAAAAGGGAGAAAACATGCATTCCTTACCTTTCTAAGATCCTTTGCTCTGTGATTACTTTACTTTCAAGATACTAACTTGCCCGAGATTAGGAATCTTATGTTTACAGATACATTTTTAGACCTTGTAGACCACCAGTGCAGTATATTTAAGATCTGGGGTTTTTTCAATGGAGTTTTTGCTTAAAAAAAAAAAAAAAAAAAAAAAAACCACTACATTAGACACTTCTTAAATATCATGACTTATAAAAACTAGGTAAAATACAAGGTGCTTCAACTCAGATCTTTCTGTGGGCTTCAGATGAGCAAGTGAGTCATTTGGGTTTACTGGAAAGAATCTTTCTGGTTTTAGTCAATGGGACTCTCATATCGTCAATGATTATCATTTATATGCATGCGTTCATCTCCTTTGGCAAACACTCACATCTAGATCTCTCCCTTGTTTTGTTTAATTATCCATCCTATGAATGGTAGCTCTCCAGCAGTATGTTTAAAATTAACAAATGGGTCCCCTATGGCGCCGAGCAGTTGTTGATTTTGAAAAGTCAGGCATTCCCTGATACAACAGATGAGGTGTATCATATATGTGCATATATGTCCAGGTCAATAGGACTGACCTCTGCCCACGGACAAGTGACTCTCATGCTAAAGAACTGTGACACTCTATGCAGTCCACTGGTATGAAAGTAAGGAGCAGAGGGCAAGGCAGGTACATTTTTATTGGCTCAATTTATATTTCAGCATCATCAATAATACAATAAGATTGATTAATAAATAACTATTTTATCTTCCAGAGGCATGAGCTCTTTAATGTGTAGAACTAGACTAGGAGAGCCCTTTTGGGTGTGCATACTGGAGGAGATAGCTTGATGCTTCTTGTCTTAGCACTTCACCATATGGAAATCATATACAGTCCCAGTTTTTCTGAGCACTGTAATGCCACACAGTCATTTACAGTCACTCAGGACCCTCCAGGGACAAGGACCCTCCAGTTCCAAAGTCAGTTTGGAGAAGTGAGCCTGCCTTTTTCTCTTCTACTTATCAGCCAGCAGAAGAGTCCTGAGAGACTACTGTCTCACCCGTCTGTCTACCTGGTGTGCTTAGAGAACTTGAGTCTTACTTAAAGAGGACTTCTATTTTTCACTGGACATCTTTGAGACAAGGTGAAAAACTGACAAACAGCAGAAGCTGGAATTCATAGCACGTAAACATACCTGTAAGCATTTTCATGGTATTTAATAACTACTACCTAACTAATCTTTTCTTTGGCTTGTTATTATTCATATGTAAGACCAAATTAGATGTGTCACTCAACTCTGTGTAACACAGGAATATTCTGCTCTACTTCCACATATTCACAAAGTAATGATTTTCTAGCTGGTATAGATAGGTATGAATGCCAGTGAGACATGTTATTTAACTTTATGCTTCAGAAGCTCTACTGATGCACACTGAACTGCATGGCAGTGCTATTTGGTGACTGTCCTCATGGAATAAGGCATATGTCTGACACTGACAACCTCCCACATGTTTGCAGTGGCTACTTGGGGATATATCAATGGTGCTGTCAATAAGCCAATGGATCAGTTTGCTTTACTGCAGTAGCTAAACTTGAAATAAATACAACAAAACTTTTTTAGGCTCTTTGTAGCTATAACATGTAGAATTATATCTGTGCAGCAAGTGTTACAGAATGTCTTCTTTTTGATTTTTTTAGAGAAAACACATTGCAATAATTTTGTTGGAATTAATGAGAAGATGTTCAAAAATATTAAAATGAACATGTCACTGTACAACAAAGTTAAATATTTTTCTATGCTTTGACTACAAGAATCTCAGGCTGCTTAGCTCTGTGGAGGACATGCTAGAAAATCCATGGCCAAATTTGGAAATGTAAATATTCAAAAAACAAAATGAAACTTAGATGATTCAATGAAATTTGAGTAGTTTTTCAAGATAGACTTCATCAAAAAATAGAGAAATCTTCTATAGAAATAGTATTCCACTTGCATCTCTTACTTTGTTAAGACCTTGTTATGTCATAAAGAGGTTTAATACTGTCGGAGTTCAAGTGGTCTGGCAGGAATGCTGCTGATTTTGACACAAACTCTAGAGCACTGTAAAATAGAAGGTGGGAAAAATGCAGCCGTTTTTGACAGTTGTCAGGTAGAAGGCAGGAAAATATTCAGTCACAGGAGATGGATACTTTGAGCGCAGAGGTCAATAGCAACACCGTTTGGTCTGTCTAGGTCCTGACTCACTTACCACGCCTGAAAATTGCCCCTGGCTTGTCCGCTGTCATGTCTCCTTTCTGCTACAGCAGGGCTGTTGTTTCAAAGGGTCAAGGTGACCACAGAAGACCAACATAAGGACTCCAGCACTCTCTGCTAATGAGAATATAGCGTACACAAACAGAAAAACATGAAAAGCATTTTCATAGCTCATACCAGTGACTGACATAATCACTCCCTGATTTGACCAGATCCAATAAAACATGAGCCAGGTGCACTTATTCAAGATATCTTGATGGATATTTTTTCTTTCTTTCTCCTTAAGGGGATTATGGCTTTTCTAGTGTTGGGGTCATGGTAACGACACATTAATCCTTTTCATCTTCTTCATGGATATGGATACTACATGATCAGCCTGCTCAGAATACGTAGAGCTGAAAAGGCAGTGAAGTTATTCTACTTTCAGATCCTGGTTTCGGATCAAGGCTTTGCATGTCAACAGCAGTTTCATTTCAACAAGCTCAGAAATATCCTCTAAAATCCTAAATATCAGCCAAAAGGTTGCCTTCAGTTACAGCTATCAGCAAAACAAAAAATGTAAGAGTTCATGCTCAACACAAGATGTGGAAGTCTATACATTGGCCCAGGCTAATGCATCAGCCCATACTACCTAAGCAGGCATTTGGCAAGTCATTGGTATTTTTATAGATCTTCTGGGCATTTTTGACCAGAGATGGATTTTATCATATTACTTTTATGTCATACAGAACATAAGTCCTCTATCAGACAAAAGGTTTACAGAGATATTTTGAAGGTGAGATATTGTGAGATAATTTTTCCTATACTAGCTTTGGCCAATTCATTCCCTGTTTTGCTCATTTGTTTTTTAAGCTGTCTCTGTTTTACCATGTTTACTCAGTTGAGTTCCCAGCCCAGAAACACAGTGGGCTCTAATAGGACAGAGTCCAATTCAGAAACACAGGAAACTGCTGAGTTTAGAGTGCACTAATTGCTAGAAGGGCAAACAGTGTCATACTACTATGACTGCGACTCTTTCCAAGGTGCAAATGGCCTGGAGAAAAAAGAAAAAAAAAAGAAAGATGTATGTGCCTTAACAATATATTTCATTTTATATCACTGAGAGAAAGCACTACCTGCCCACACAATACACTGACTTGGTGGTGCATATAGAAGCACTGATTGATCTGCCACTCTCTTATGTTTCTGTCAAAGGCTTGAGTCCTTATGCCATTATGCTGCCAGTCTAATTGTTTGAATGTACTTTTACCGTATCCTCTCAAATGAAAAAGAGGGATTTTTTGTAACTCTCATCATGTATTGGCAAGGTCAAAAAAGGCCCCATCTCTAAATGCAAAGTTCTTACAATTTCTGTATGTAAAACAAGATTCTCTTTTTCCTGGTATACAGTAATTCTCTGAGGGAGGTTTTGATTTCATTGCAAATAACATATCTAGTAGAATCTATTATTTAGTAAATTGAGAGATTTGCTTTAAGAGTCAAACATATGAAATGGAAGTGGATGAGTCTGAAAAGACGCCTAGGTAAGTTTTATGAAGGCAGTCAGGTATAACGCAGAAAATATATTTTAAAAAAACCCTAAATTATTAGTTTCAACATTCCATATATTCAGCTTGACTTTCAAGAGATAGCTAGACAGTGTCCAATATTTTGCAAAAAGAGGCAAATGAATCTCACAGATGCTCGAGAGGTTGAAGGGCTGCCACATTATCCAAGAAAACAGCACTATAGGCTGAAGAACAATATAAAATGAACAGACCACACAATCGCTTTTCTAGTTTCTGCTCCCTGGACAACACATCAATTTCTAGAGTTGAGTCAATTCCTGCAACAAAGTGCATTACCAAAACCGTTGTTCCAGGTTATTCTACCTATACAAAATTTCACTGCTTGAGTAACAAAAAATTAAGTCATGATTCTAGGTGCATAAGCCATTTTAGTCATGCAATGCACACGTCTGTAAATGCATTATGCCAAAATTAATGAAGGTAGTTGGCTAACAATCTCCAGAGTTTCCAATCATTTTATCTGAACAATAAACATAAGAGTGGTCCTATGCATTAGAGTAGGGAGACAGTAACTAGGATATATTCACCAAGATGCTAAAAAAATCAAAGAAAACAATCCTTTTCCAGAATCCTTCTGTAGCTTTCTAAAAGTTACTCTCTTGTGGTTTTATGGCCAATAAAATCTTTAACACTCCTTTCTTTCTCAGATTGCTCTTTAGATTTAAGCATGAGCTCATAACAATGAAATATTTAACAACAAAATGTTTGTTAATGGAATGGCTCTGTGATAGTCCTGAAGCTTGTGCATATCTAATAAGAGAAACCACTTCTGTGAAACTCTTATGAATGATAGAGGAAAAGAAGGGTCTGCATTCCTCCAGTGTATTAAATTGACCTAGTTATAAGAACAGCCTATTTATGCAAAAGGATATCTTAGAGAGCATTGTAGATAACTGTGTAGTGGGATTCTCTTAACTGGGAAATTAACTGTCTTTCTTCTTTTGAATGGTTTAAGCTCTGTATTTTTTGAATGGTAGAGATCAAAAACAGAGCAGGTGAGTAGTCTGCTAGTATGGCTGTTCAAATAGTGTTAGCACCTTCCTGGACAGTGTGATATTGTCAATCATTGCATTATAACATACTAATATTTACATAACTCTTATTCTCAGAAGTTTCTGTTCTGTCAAAGACTAATTTTTAATCCAGGAAAAACAAATGCTTTCTGTCTCTTGGTTTTTTTAACTTCATTTTCATACATTACTAGCCCTGCATTTGCAAAGAAGAATATCTTAAACTCATAATTTTGCATAGAATACAATAATTTTCTTATGTGGCATTTATGGCATCTGTGAAAAAAGATGAAGAGGATGCATGAAAACTACCAAAAGACATGCTAAAACCTCTTAAGCTACGTACTATATAATTTTCAGCTATTATTTAATAACAGGTGAGAATTATAGATTTAGTTTCAGAAAAGATGTTTAATATATGTGTGTGGGAGTGTGTTAATATAACAATGTAACACTCCTGCAATATTTATTTGCTCTCTTGTACAGTTTCCCATTTGCGTGATTCAACTTGAGTTATACTGTAATATTAGTAGATCATTCTGTAAAGTGATCTAGTGATACTGATCTACTGATAATACTATATTTTATAAAGCTAAAATATCTTGAATAAAAAGAAGACTATTTTTTTCATTTGTCAAAAAAATGGCAGTGTTCCTATTTATGTAGTAGTGTCCTCAGCCATCAGCGGCACCTGAGAAGCAATAGTAAATGCATAGTGCAAAACATGCTCTAGGTAATGCTATTACTGCTTTCCCTATCAACATGAACCACAGCAGTAAAGATCAGATGCTGAACTACAGTTCAAATTAAGAAGACATTTGCTGCCCAGTTGAACACTGCAACTACAGTGTATGCTTCCACGTCATGGCTGTTGCTAGATGGACATGTCATCTTGCCAGTTTCCATTTTAACTTCTTAGTTTCTGGTAAAACAGATAATGGGCAATAAAACAATAACAGATAATGGACTGCTGCATTATTGGCTGATGTTGAAACAAGTAGCACTATTAAATGATGCTTTGTGCATACCATGCAGCACTCGCTGTAGAGGAATTGGCCTGAAGGATATAGCTTTTTCCAGCCATGTTATTTGTTCTCCTCTGGCCCCAGTTAACACAGATAGGAGGTAGATACATTTACCTGCTAGAAAAGTGAGAAGGAACACCATACTTTCTTTTGATTTACCTTTTGCAATACTAAGTTTTCTAACAGTGAAAAGTGTACATATTACGCTATCCAGATGTTGTTCAGAGAGAATTAATCCCATTATTTATAAATGCTTAAGTGGGGCTAAAATACATTTTTCTTGAATTTTTGTTTGTCTAGATACTTCTAACTGGGATGGAGTTACTGAAGCATCGACTTCATTCTTTATTTTAAATATTTACCTTTTATAGACAATTTGAAGAATCTGAATACATGCTATAATACCAGTTTGAATATTTTCAACTGTTTCTTCAACCAAAAAAAAAAAAAACTGGAAGTCTAAATTCCTGATGCAGACTCTGTCTTTGATGTCTGTAACATGTGGAGCGTGCATATATATAAAAGGTTAGAAAGGTCTTTTCAGCCATCCATTGTTTCCTCTTAATCAAACTTTCCAACACAACAGGATAAAGGTTACTTTCTCCACAGCATAAAGATCTCTTGCTAAATGGAAAAAAATAATGTTAATAAAAACCATGAATTATCAGTAGGAGTTCTGTTGTGGTACGTAACAGTTGCTATCTAGCAATAACCATGCAGACAAGCTGATTTTTACTCCCTTTCTCAGAAATGTGCCTATGTTGGGTGCACCCACATTAGTATTTTAAATCTGACTCAGATTTTGAAGCCACTCCTCTCACTGATTGATACCTGCTTTGATTCACATTATGGAGGAGTCTCTTGGGCATGTAAAATGGGCTTTTGGCAATTAAACTGAAATGGAGTATGCATATTAGGCGTACATCTAATGCTCTCTAACCACTCCTGGGCATCCACGATACCAGTACACAGATCACCTGAAATAATAACACTTCTAAATGCTTATGCTGTGAACATCAGGTCCTTCGCACTGTTTTTCTTCAGATGAGATCCTGTCGACCCACACTACTTGCTAATGTAGATACCATCATTTTTCTATCCTATTTCAGATCATGTCCTTCCACAGTGACGGAACCCGCTACTTTAAACATATACCAAGTTTCTCCATTCTCTATTCTCCAGTATTTCAGAATTGTTACATGAGGAAGTTACCAAAAAAAAACAATTACCAAACCAAAACAAAACACAAGAAAACCTGCCTCATCAGTTGCTTTGATACTTTGGACAGCAATAAACAATAACCATAAGGCAAACTGAGGGTTTTTGTGGCTAACTTACATGAAAGTTTTATAAGTTTTCTAAATAATAAAAATATGAGAAGAACTGCTAATCTTCACCAGTGTTTTTAGTCTCACCCTGATGCCTATCTTATTTGCCTATCACCTACATACACAATTCTCCTTTGCATAGTCCTTGCTCATACAATACTGGCCTCTGTCATTCTAGTTTATACAATTTTGAACAACACAGTTTCAATGTGCACTACCTTGTAGGTCAGAGTCTTCTGAAATGTTTTTTTTTTTTCACTCTTCCCAGTAGTTTTACATGGGACGTCCCACTCATGCTAAATATACAGTAACTAATAATGCTGTCTCTGACAACAGGAGACTTGCAAAATTGCACTCTTTTTCTATTCATAGTTATCTTATTCATAGATTATCTTTGATCTAACTTTATATTTTTGCCTGTTTTAAGCTAGGTTTAAGCTGGTAGTATTAATGTTAACATCATCACAGAAGTTCCTCTTAAAAAACATACAGAATTAATTCAGAATCTCTTTTAGTTTCATAAATTTATTCTAGACACTTCATAAATAATCACATCCTTCTGCTTGGTCCATATATTTTCCATAATTTTAAATCTAAGTTTCCAATAGTTCCAGCTACTCCATAATTCCATAAACAAAGTCTGAAAATAAACTTCCATTCTTTCCTAAGACTGGTGTCCAACTACAGAAAGATTTTTTGTAATAACAGGCCTTGCTAAGCTGGAAAAAAGTATGTTTTGATCAGAAATACTTGACACCCTGATTTGAAATAACAGCACAAGGGCTTTGTATAAGCTGGTGGAAGAAACAAAATCTACATCTCACTTGATCCAAGATACCTCAACTTCTGCTTGGGACAACCTCAGGGAGACACTGCTGGGTCACTACAGAAGATAATTCATTCTAATGCAGAACAAAACTTTTTGCACTTCACTTCCAACTAGACTTATACTCACATTTCCTAGAAACAGCGGACCAAAGTCCTCTTAAGGTTTGAACAAACAACAAACTTGGATTAGTGAGCTTCATGTGCTCTTAGAAAAGTTTAGCTATGCATTCAGATACCTTGATTCTGCCTGAACCAAGTTTATGTTCCTTTGGAAATGTACTTTTTACTCATTCATGCACATTTTCAGAATTACCTATGTTTGCTTTTCACAGGCGGTGAACAGACAGATGGAGTAAGTACATTCAGCTCTTAGTTAACAGTGGAGCATGAATATCTACTGAAAAGCAGGGAGCAAAAGCAGATTTTTATATGTTATATTCATTTACTGTGGGCAGATGGGAAATGCATTGCACTTCTAGCAGATTATAGCTAACGGGTATAGCTGGAAAAAACAAGAAATGTAAGCCATGAACCAGCAAGTGCACTTGAAATTTGGATGCCTTGGGATTAAGCACGGATAAGAGATCACAGAAGTCTTGTAAAACCTCATTAAAAAGGACTTCAAGATATGCTGATGTGGAGAAAATTATCACAGACAGAACAGGCACAATTGTATGTACATGCTTGAATTGCCTCTTCTCAGTGGAAAAGCTGAGGGAGAAGTTCACCAGGAAAGCTTTTCTTTGGGAGTGAATACCACAGCTCTGGCTGTGAACTGTATATAACTCATCCTAAAAGGATCCATCTTATCACAAATAAGATGAGTGCTGCAAAGATTTCAAAGGTTCGCCATAGAAACACATCAAATTAGTTGTCTCTATTCCTTTTCCCACCTCAGGGGCTCTACGAATCTCTATCTGTTAGAAAATGAGAACCTTTGCAACTATTGATAGAGTGCTAGAAGAATTCCTGAGACAGTGCAGGAAAAATGAACTTGCAGCCCAGTAAAGAAATGATTTTTCATTTCTTTCCTGACCCATGTACTTACAGTGAAAGATTTCTTATTTCAATGAAGACACATTAAATATAAATAAATAAAGATGTGCTTCTGGACCATCCCATCTTGTACTGTGATGCTACTCTTCATTGTTCATTCCCTGTGAATAAGTTTCTGCAGCTCCTTGTTTCACGCATTCACATAAGCAGGACCAAAAAGGATTGTTTCTTGAAATCTTCAGACTTTGTACATCCCCTGAGGATTCTTTTGGAAATGGCCAGAATCGTTAGCTTAACTTTGTTTCCTGAACAAATGATGGCTCCTATTCTGTAAACTCCATATTCATGATTTCACTGTGCATCTGCAGGAATAGGCCCTTTAGATGTTTGTGAGAAAAAGCTTTTTCTGTTTAATTAGGAAGTCACAAAAACATGAGGCAGTCCTCCAGGATAAACTAATTGGAAAAGTCAAGGGAACTGTTTAACTGAAGTGATTATAGGGCTGCTGAATATGAGGAAAGTCACATATTCAGAACAGCAGATATTCCTTTGGTGCCACAGATACATTTTTTAAAGTGTTTACCCTGTAGCAGTGCAGTTTGTTATCTCCTTTTAAAAAAGCAGTGATTTCTCCATGGAAAACTTTGAAAAGCTTCGTATTTCAAAACAATTCTGCTTTCACATCATATTTAATGCAAAACTATTTTAATAGGACATGGTAGGTAGGCATATGAATATCAGATATACGGAGTCACCTTTTCCCTTTTATTTATCTAAAATATAGCCATATCTATTTTAATAATGTATTTTGCTTTGAACTGTCAGGAAATGCCCTTTTAAAGGTTAGCTTTCAGACTCTTAAAAATGGACATGGTGTTTAATAAAAACAATATATGTAATGATTTCTTTACATCATCTCTATTCCCAATTATTAGTTTTCTCATATGATGCGAATAATAAGTCTGCAATCGGCCATAATGAATAGCATGTCTTAATTGGGCGAACTACCCACGAGGCACATTTGGGAAATTCTGGTGAGATTACAACAAGGTCTCAAAAGAAAAAGTGGACTAGTATTTATGTGTCAAGACAAAGCTCTTCTCCCTTTCCCTTACTCTGTTAGTGAGAGTGGTGGAAATGGAACAAAGGAAAGTACTTTTTTCCAAGGGAATAAAATCTGTTGCCAGACATGTGCAGGGCAGCTGCCTTTCTAAGGTGCTCTGCAGAGTCAGGCAGAAGCCTCAGCTCTCATCTCCCAGGCAAGCTCTGCTTTCAAAGGGCTAATGCGGTTTTTCATGGCCAGGAGAAAAGAAGCTGGTTAAAAATAGAAGCGGATGTTCCAGCTGAGGAATTGCTGGCCTACAAGAACTGAGTGGGAAATCCAGCCCAGACCTGTTGGACATATGCCCAGGTTCAGCTTCGATTCTGGGAACTGATCAATTTACTGTGAAACTAAATTATGAGGTCTGTGTGTGTAGTCAGTCATCTGAAGATGTATAGCTCACAGCCTCACCAAAAAAATTCTTGCCCTGAAAGGCGATTTTCAAATACCTTCAACACAGTCAAATGAAAGCTAATTCCCAGTATGGCTATGCCTTAAGCGTACCCCTTAGTGGGGTCACAGCATTTCATATCAAATTTCACATTTCAAACCTAATCTTTTCCAGCTCTAGGGTTGGTCAGGAAAAGGTCAGTTACAGCAGTTTTGTTCTAAAAGAAGAAAGATAATTTTGATGTTTTTGTGTTCCAGAACCTGTAACCAGCATTTGCTAAAACCGTCTAAAAAATTCACCACTAAACAAGTGTAGTTATGGAAGATTTTGTCCACAAAAGCATTTTTTTTTCTTCAGTTATGTGAGAATCACAAAAACAGGATGTTACAGAAAAAAAATAATCACAGAGGCAACCAGCAGCACTACTAAATGTTCTCCCTCTCCTTGTAGATCATTGTGGACACTTGCCTAAAATATTGTTTAATTTGTATGAGTCAGTCCCCAGAAGCACCCTTTTATTTTAAATTCATTATAAGTACTTATTTTGGATAAGGGACATTATAAACTTTACCATAGAAATAAACTAGGGCAGGTAACAGAGAAAGAAATCAGCAAGTACAATGAATGTACAGATGAAATAAACCTAATTCCCTATTAGTAATAATACAGCTGTAATAATACAGCCTTCTGTATTATTTATGATAATACAGAAACAAAAGGATCAATATTAAAAATAAGCTAAAAAGAGAAAGATGTACTGTGTGAGAAATATAACCATCAACCACATTATTCCTGCAGAAAAATCTCCTAGGAGCAATATGTTCTTTTAGAAATATGTATACCTAGATAAGAACTTGTTTCTGCACCAGTAACATCACTGTTATTATGAAGATGTTTAATTAGCATAATTGATTATTAGATTATATTCAAGTAAATTTGACAGCCTCTCCTAGATCCATGAGATTGCCTGTTTTTTATTAAGTATTGGGCCTGAGGAAACAGAAGTACATCTCTGCTTCCCAGTAAGACGCAAGACAGACTCACCTTCATCTTCTGCATCTCCTTGAGGTAAGATCCAAAGAGGGAAGAAAAATCTAAATTAAGTGTAGCAGATGTGTGTAAAACAAGATTTCTAGCTCAATTTCAAGCTCTCTCTCTGCTCAGTCTTTGTACTCATGACCTAGTCCTGTAGGTTCTTCTACAGTAGGGTCCTAGACTCCGTTAGAATCAGGAGCAACAACAAACAGGTAGTTTACTACTCTGAGTCACATTCAGTGGCAGAGATGGTAGACTGATCTGTTGAATTTCAAGCGCCACCAGAATTTTTCCTGAACAGGAATTTTTCTTGGATGCCTCACTACGAATTAAGAAATACTGTGCTAGACATCAGCTACTCCGGGCACTAGTTATAACCGCTCTCAGCATTTCTCTAGTACTTATGCATACTTATCTAAGTATGTCCTATAGAGAGAAATTCAGAACTGCTGGTAAATCAAGAGAGTATGTACAGCAGAGAAGGAACCAGGACTCAACTCTCTTCTATCAAATAATGTACCTTCCACCATGTTCTCCTTTCCAACAGTTCTTCAGGACTCTACATCACCTGCTGAGAATTCACAGACATTTTGTTTTCTATCAGCTACCTCACCCTAGACTGATGCAATCCATAGCATGATTTCTTGAATCAGGGTGATATATTGCACTCTGTAGTGTCCAGTTACTACTGCCACAAAAAGATGACAACCACTTAGTAGTTTCAGTGCATGATATCAAAATCAATTGCAATAGTGACTTGTACTATGCACAGGGCTTGTGATCCCAAAATCCATACCATTCTGCGACTGTGGTGGGAATATCTGCCAGTCTTGGGCCAGTCTATGCATCAATGAGGAGCAACCCAGTATTGAACCAAAGAATAAATCTTTCCTTGCTTTGAAAGGATGCTTGTTCTATGCACTGGAAAGTTCAGAAGGGCTCTGCTTTTACTGTGAAGTCTATCATCTGTTCAGTTTTCCAATAAAGTCTTCAAGTCCTAAATTTATTTTTTCATCACCTATTTTCATAAAAGCAACAATCTTTCGTGTCTTTCAAAGTCTCCTTTAATCTGACAAATTTTCTTGAAATTGACCACTGGATTTCAAAATTGCTGAGTGGTGTAGGCAGAGAGATAGATATGGTTCATATAAGGATCATATAGGAAACTGGGCTAAAATATTAATAGAAAGATGCATATGTGCTGTGACATAGGTTAACGTAATCCTGAGTTCCAACTTGAACTAATGGCAAAGAAAAACAGATAGGAGGCCTGCATAGAGGTAGTAATAGTAGATGGTAATGTTGGAGCCATTAAAAATTCAGATGTCTCTGTTATTAGTAATCAATAAAACAGAATACTGCTAACCTCCCACAGTGTTGCCATTGACATCTGCTGCTCAGCAGCTTAGCATATCAAAGTCTAAGTGCCATTTTGGGAGGAATTGCTTTCCAGTGAGCGTTGGGTGAAACAAAGCAAGATGTTCTCCATTGCCAAGCCTTAGAATATAATTTAATGTAATTAGCAAACAGTGTAATCTGGTGGCTAAAACTCAGGAGGAGGTCTCCTCCTACTCTTTGGCTGGACTGCATATGTATATTATCAGATGTTCAGAGAGAGACTGTCCGAACTGTTTCTGTATGTGCTGGTAAAATACTCAGCATCAAGGTGCCTGATTTAAGCTGAAACTATGTGCTGCTGAAAGATTAATGCTTTTGCTAAAGTGCTACGATGCTACATTCTCCTTTCCTAGCATCCCTTTGACCCATGAACAGCTTCAGTAAACAGGGTTTGAATTCAAAGTAGGTCTTGCCATTTTCCAGCACCAACTCCAGCACAACTGTACCTTTCCACTGTCCTCCCGTTGGTTCTTGACATTTCATGTAGCCTTGCTTTGTCAGAACCGGTTGTTTGAAAGTGCTTGTGTTCACTGCACTTGTCCACACTTGGCATCCATTCAAGTAGGTATTTGGACCATTGTGCACCTTTCCTCACCCAGGCAATGGTCAGCAGTGTTGAACTGGTGGAGAGCTGTTAAGGACTCCTGAAGAGAAAAGGGTCTGCCACCCTTCTCAGACCCAGCTGGGACTGGGTCTTTCATGTCCCCACCCTGCTATTTAGTTCTTTCCAGTCCCTAGGAAAGTACCTGTGCCATCAACCTTACAGAAACTTGGATAATACAATTTTCACTTCGATCCTGTGTTAATCAGCGAATGCTAGTCTCAGTCCTGACATCCTCAGTGAGGTTGATGTGCAAATAGGGGAGTAAACAAAACTCTTTATAAATACCAGTCTCGAAAGCAAAATGAAAGAGATAAAGACATCATAGGAAAATATGAAAATCTAGTACAGATTCTATGTTTTTATGATTGTTTTCAGGATGTTGTTTTTCTAAATAACAAGGAGAGAAAGGGGAGAGAGTTAGATCTTGATAATGGAGAAGCCATTTAAATAAAATGTGTATTTATTAGTGGTATATGTTATTTTCATTCCTTGTCTGCTTAGTGAATTAAATTTCTCTGATGTTAAACTATAAAGATTTACATAAGAAATACGGAATTTATCCACAGAAATCAACATTGGAGCTTACTATAACAAGTAAGTATTGCTGTCTAGATTTACAGAGATTTGCAGAGTTCTGATTTTCTTAGTAGCTGTTTTTTTATTTTATTTTTATGCTAGTTCACAGATATAAAACTTGCATGGAACAGGGTCAGCAGCTCTGTGTGAAATGTAGGCTCAGCAGTTGCCTTTAGTTTCCCAATCCTTGGTAGACAGCACATGAATAAGCTATGAGGAGAGCATGTTCAGACATTGAAAATGATACAACCAGTTTGACAATGCAAATATTAGCAGAAAAGAAGAAAACCCAGAGGTAATGATGAATTAAAACACAAATAGCTTAATAAAATAATATGTTAAATACAGTTTTAACTCTCATACCTGAGCTAAAAGACAGATAAAGGAAAACTGTTCAAAGGAAAATGCCATATGCAACACCTATTCTTCTGCCTGTTGGTTTTCACTACTTAGTCAGCACTTATATCACACAGTGTCTGTAAAGATATGGACGCTATGCATGAAGCCTGGCCTATATAATTGATGCATTTGCCAGCAGGACTAGAGCACATCTCCATAATTCTCATAAATCTGGGGGACAAAGAGCAAGAGACTCACCTATCTGATGTAAATTGGCAAAGATCTATTAATGTCAGTGGTACTGTGCCAATTTACAGCATCTGAGGAAAAGCCCTTTGAAGAAACGCTGCCACTAAGAGAACACAGTGAGCTGAGGCTGGAACCCGCCACAGTTCACTGCTGTTCCTCAAAAGGACATAAGTATGTTTACATAGTCCCTTTACAAATAACTCTAGAGATTGGTTTATCTGAAAAATGACAGCAAGTTGCAGATATATAGATGAAGATACAGATAAATACAAAATTTCCTAGTCCCAATTCTAGTTATACTGACGGAAATCCTCCTGGCATTGACTGAGTTGATTTTACCTACTATGCCTGAAAGTAGAGATGCTTTAGAAATAACTGGAAATGGGTAAGGGGTTTGCTGTTGTATTCCCTGACTTTGTTTGGGGGAAGCTTGCTATCACTGCTGCTGATTATGCTTCCCATACTCAAGCTGTAAATGTGGTATTTTTATTGACACCACTGAGGCAGCACTGCCATTACGCCGGCAAGCTTTTGGGAGAATAACATGTTGCTGTGACCCCACAAAATTGCAATGCAGATTACAGTCTGGGTTTCCTACTCTTCCATAGTGCAGGACTCTGTGCTACTCTCCCTGGGTGCACCTCATCCCTTGTTCAGCCATGTAGTCCATTGCACTTTAAAAAAAAAATCTTGGTGTCTTTTCTTTGCCCTGGTACCACAGGCATCTCTGAGTACCCACAGGTGTCTCACCTATTTTCTCCTTAATCTCTCTGGAGGCTCTAATCATTTCATAAAATACCAAAAATTTCACAGAGGATTCCTCACAATAGTGGGTATTATCAAAACAATGGAAAATTCGGTTTACACCAAATTTCTCTCCTTCCTATTATACAGTTTCAGAAAATGCTTACAAAGTGCACTTCACAGACTTATTCAACCACGGTAATCTCCCTTGGAGATTTCAGGGAGTTTATCTGTTTCTTTTCTTCTAGAAAGCTGCCTTTTTCTGACAAAATAATCTGGAGATAGATCCTTTTAAAGTATGCATCCAGCCTCTGGATCCACATAATGTTTTCTTCCTAAATCATCATGTACTATAGAATATGGAATCCTTAAAACTACTCTTTCAAAGTCATGATTTTATCAACTGTATTTTCTTGATCATAACTGTTTATAGCTTGCATTTCTGAGCTCAGAGTCATATTATACATAAGCTGCAACCTGGGGCAAATTTCTCACCTAAGCTACCTGCCAAAAACAGTATATAAAATTGTGTCTGAGTAATAAATTAGCCACACTTCCTCTTTCCTTGCACCTAATGAATGTTTTGCTGGGAGTCTTAACTCTGCTTGGTTAAGTAAACCTTCAGGTGTGTGGTAGACTGTGCTACAGTGTTTGTGGCATTGAGTCACACCCGGTTAATGCATCCAGATTAATCTGTACCTGGTTAAAGTGTTCCTCCCTTTTCTATTACAAGAAAAATCTTATTTCCACTCTACATCTAGACTTCTATCTTCAGCACGAAGTCATGCTGGTCCATGTCTTGTTTGGACAGACAGGAGACCCTTAGTCTAGGGGACAGCAGAAGCAACAGACCAGACCATCTGTTGAACTTTTTAGTTTTCTTTCCAGCCAGCTTTCCATGGGAGCATGCCCACCATAAAGCTATCTGCGATGGTCTTCAACTCCTCCCAATCACCACAAACCCACAAATACTTAGACATTAATTGTGCTAAAAGGCTGACTTTTCAGCAAGCAAACAAGTGCTGATTGGTTTTCATAATTTCCATCTTTCCTCTGACAGCTGTAGCCATTTGGAGTTTGAAGCTGAGCTGAATATTGTCAGTTTGATATCTGTCATCATCACCATAAAGACTTTCTCAGTTGTCTCTCAGACATATCTCATTTTCAAGATTTGCAGCCAAACATTTAACCTTCTCTCCAATCTCGTCAAGCAGGAATTTGTCTCTGTTGCTGGCTCATGTGTCAATAACAGTGGAGAAAGACATTAGCAAAAGGCATGCCTTTATTTTCAGGGCTTTATCTATAGATCAGATTGATGAGAGGCCATTGGTCAGTAATTAGCAAGTTTATATGTATAGTTTATGTGGCTGTATGCACACTGTAAGCTAGATTTGACTACTTACACACACATATCTACATGTATTTAATTTTACATATATCTCAATATGTAATACCATAACCTTTTCAATACGCTACTCCCAGTTACAACATCTGAATCCCTTTTATGGATTTTAGCTGTGAAGCTGCAGAAAATGCTATGACTCGCTGGAAAACTCCCAACCCCTCCCACATGCTATTACATTAATTTTGATAAGCCTCAAATCAAATTTATATGGACACAATGAGAAACAAATGTCAATTATTACAGCTGACCAGAGTAAGAATACTAATAAAAAGGGAAAAGGATAATGACCTGATACGATATAGTTTATGCAGGCAAATTATTATGCTAAGAATAGTTCCAGAGCATTTAATTACTAAGGTCTCTAAAAGGTGTTCAAATAAATTTGTTCTACTCAATTTGTTACACGCCTGCTGTATCAAGAACAATCTAATGGAATGTTTTTGTTAAGCTAATAATATTTCAGTTTTCAAAACAATCTGAAGCAGCTGATTGGAAATTTTATGCTTTCCATAAAAGAGAAAAATTTTCATTTACAAGAAAAAATGCATCTAGCATTAATAGCTTATTCAGTGCCAGCAAAGTTTGAAGATATTCAACCATGTACATCTAATAAATTAAAGCCACAGAGTAAGCTGGACAGCTCCCAAAGAAACAGAATCTCTTGTCTGCAAAGGCAAGCTTTGAAGGGAAAATTAGATGACTACTTTGTATCTCTAGTAAACGGTGTAGAGGCGGAATGCAATATAGTAGAAAATGCATTGTTATCTGAGGCTGTAAAAATCTCTCCTGCACAACCACTCATTAGGCAGAGATTCTGCATGTATAAGCTCCACACTTTTGCCAGCAGATCAAAGGCAACTTGGTGAACACAGAATTGCCTACCTACTTTATCTTCATACAAATGAGCCAAAGTGCCCTTGACAATGAATGCAAAGTCATGCCCACAGAATACACATTTAATACTGCTGTAACCAGGCATTTTATTAAAGCTGCAGTGAAGTGCCTGCATGGACTAGAAATTCTGGTGAACAACTCAAAGCGCAAGTAGTACGAAGTGTTTGTCCAAACAAGGTAAATTACTTTGTCATCCTGATGAGTGAGGAAGCAAGGGAGGGAGGGAGGAAGGAAGGAAAGAAAGGAAAGGAAGGAAAGGAAGGAGGGAGGAAGAAGGAAGAAAGGGAGGGAGGGAGGGAGGAAGGGAGAATCAAAATCCCCAACCTGTGAGTCAATACAGTGTGGGTTACACATATGGAAATAAGGGGAAAATTATTAGACAATTCTCTTTTCCAATAGAAGACAAATTAGACATTTCTCTTTTCCTTTCTCTTGTGTCTCACTGCTTATATAATACCAAGGTGTGATTGCCTGAGAACCTAACTGGGGAAAGAAAACTTCCACTCTGTCACACAACATTTGGTGTTAGTATTTTTACATGTACTGTTTAAAATACCATAATTCCTTGTGTACAAGTAAACATCTAGGCAGACAGTTGAGACATACCTATCATCTTCCTTTGGTGACAACTATACAAATCATTAAAAGTGCTCTTGTCTTGAGGCAAAGCATTTGGACAAGATGGTACAGGATAAAAAAAAAAAGTCTTTCATCATCTCTACAACAAATTCATTGCCCCATAAACCATGGTAGCCTTTTACACTGACCAATTACTTCAGAATACTACTGTGAGATGCTGCACATATTTTCAATAGTCAGGATACAAAAGCTATTATAGAAAGATGCAAGGAGCAGGTACAAGGTAACCTTGAGATATTTAGAGTTGATATGGGTGGAAAATTGGAAAAAAACAATATAGTTATTGATTTATTTTAACAGTATTTGTGACTACTTCCAATTTTAAGTAAAAATGGGCCAGTACTGCTCCCTAAGGGTATATGGGAAAATGAGTATCACTCATATTTCGGTACACACGTTCTGCATATTTTTATCCTGTTTTTTGAAAATTATCTGAAAGCAACAGAAACATTTTAAAATTAAAAACTTAAAACAAGAATATTTCAAATTCAAAAAAGAGTATTAAAGATTTTTTCTAAAATTTTCTGGTTTTTTTATGTCAGCCATGATTGCTTAATTTGTATGCACTTCGATGCATATATGATGTTTACTTATAGTAAAGTATGCTATACAGACAATGCAATTTGTGAGAAAGTCCCACAGAACAGAATAAACTCTTTGTTACTGGCTACATTAAAATTAGATATTCATCCTGAAGATTTCATTCTGTCATTGAAATTTGACTTTTTATGCTGCCAAATTTCAAAGGGACGACGTGAATGAACTCAGTTTATGTCATAAATTCAAAGATTCCAAATCTTTTTTAGACTGTTATACTTGCCAGAAGTTTCTTTCAATATTATCCAAAAGCATGCTGATTACAGTCTTATTTTGAGAACACACACTTTTTCACTTCTAATATAGCACACTGAATATTCTTAAAGAGAGATTTTAGAGCAATCTTGAATACCATTTAAGCTTCATTATAAAGCTAGGCAATTCCTGAGTGTTAAGACCAATACATTTAACAGTTTACTAAATTTCTAGTATAAAAACCCCAGTTTGCCCCGCTTGCCAGTCTGTAAGAGCATAAGAAATGCCCTGTTGTGTATGACTGCCCATTCAGCCATTCACCCAAGCTCCATATTCATCTCTAACAGAATGAGATTCTAGTTAAAGGAAATGCTCAAGTCTGGCCAGTTTCTGTGGTGCCTTATTCTCAGCAATAGTTGTATTAGAGGTGTTAAAGGTATGTCATTGCTTTGTCCTTATTGTACCTGTTTATGGATGAACAGTTCAAGAAATTGCATATTCACAGAATCGCAGAATGCTAAAGGTTGGAAGGGACCTCTAGAGAACATCTAGTCCAATCCCCCTGCTCCAGCAGGGACACCTAGAGCACGCGGCACAGGGCGGCATCCAGGCGGGTTTTGAAGATCTCCAGAGAAGGAGACTCCACAACCTCTCTGGGCAGCCTGTTCCAGCACTCTGTCACCCTCACAGGAAAGTTTTTCTTCCTCATATGGAAATTAAACATCCTATGTTTCAACTTACACCCATGGTCTCTTGTCCTGCCACTGGCCACCACAGAGAAGAGTTTGGTCCCATCCTCCCTACATTCTCCCCTCAGGTACTTATACACGTTGATCAGATCCCCTCTCAATCTTCTCTTCTCCAGGCTAAACAGGCCCAGCTCGCTTAGTCTTTCCTCATATGACAAACGCTCCAGTCCTTTAATCATCTTTGTTGCTCTGTGCTGCACCCTCTCTAGAAGCTCAATGTCCCTCTTGTCCTGGGGAGCCCAGAAGTGCACGCAATACTCCAGGTGTGGCCTCACCAGTGCCCTTATTGAGTTACTCATTTTATCTGCCTCCACAACTTCCTGTGAGGAAAAAAAGTCCAGAATTCCCTAATCCCAGACACTTTATTCTTGTTGCACTGATTCTACATAGAAGGATTTCTTTGGAAGGATGACAGACTTGGAAAGCTTAAAAATTGGAAGCAAATAAGAAAAAAATGATGGGCATGCTTAATATTATGGTTTGGTTACTCTCACACTCTGTGTTTTCCTCTGTTTTTGGGTTTGGTTGTACCAGTTCATACCCTTTTGAAAAAAAAAAAAAAAAAAAAAGTGAAAATCATGAAAAGCCCCACAACAGTGCAAGTAATGGGTCAAAAGGTATCACTGAGTTCTGTATTGTACCAGAAGAGTATGAAAATGAATTGTTGCAAACATCAAAGCACACATGCAAAGGAGATTTTAAAATAACTTATAAAAATAAATCTTTATTACAGCAATTATCCTCAGTAACAAGTAAAACCAAGTGTATAATAGGCATAGGCCTCGAAGTCTGAATCACAATAGTCTTTCTAACTGTGAAAAGCTACTAAATACAGCTGCTGGCAAAGTATCTTTTGGTAAAGCATGGCGCTCACCTTTCACAAGGAATTATTGAAAGTAGGAATGACAGATGTTTCCTACGAAAAACATATCTTCAGAATGCAAAAACACACTCTGATGAAAAAAGAAATGGTGAACTTTTGCTGCAAAAGAAATGACAGATAAAGGTGTTTTTTTCAGAGCCCTGAAAAAAAGAGTTTCTTATGAAAACTAAAACCACCCATAATTCTTGATTTTATAACTCAACCTTTCATTTATTTCATTACAGTGAAACTGAGCAAAGGCTAAGTGAAAAGCATATCCAGATTTTTAAACCTCCATAAAAAACACAGAATTTCTTTTTTTATATAGTTAAAATACAAAACTGTAAGAGCAGTTTTGTCAAGTATGCATTATGAGTGAGAAACCAATTGAACTAAAATGATATGCCAATTTCCAAAACTTTAAGGCGTGGTCTCTACTACTTCTATTTTTCTATTTTATTTCTTCTATTTTTTTTCTTATTTTTTGACAGTTGCACTGATACTTACTCCATCTCAGTATACTTGGCAGCATTAGAAATCCTGGAACATAAATCTTCCTGAACCGTAAGATGGCTTGTATAAACTTGGCAGATCCCATAGTGCTGTGCAGCCCATACCACTCACACAAGAAAACACTGGACTCCTGACATTCTCTAGACTAGTGGGTAAAACTATTGTAGCAGTTATGTTAGAGCTAAAAAATCTTTTCTTTAAACTAGTAGTCCCACTGTGGTTTATTTTCATAATGTTAAATAAGAAAACAGAGAAAATAATAAATTTTACACTCTTTTCATCAATGGTTTATGGTCAGCAAAATATGGCAGCTTACATAGCTGATGATGACTCTGTAATAAGATAGAATTAATTAATTGCACTATATATCTGACCTGAACCTTCCTGGCATGCAATTCTCCCTTCTATTACTATATTAAGTAGCTATTTGAAGCTAAATTTTTTCTTGTATACAAGTCGAGGCACAGACTAATCACAGCCTATAAAAATACAGAATGGATACATATTTCTGAGAAGCAGCCTATTCTTTGTAAAGTAGTTTGCATGTTTTCAGATCAATCACTTATTTCAATTATAATCTTTACAGAAGGATCAACTTGAACTGCCTGTGGAAACCATGATACCTATATTAGAGAACCATTCCAAATACTCAGCACCTCAGCTGTTCCCCAGCTAGGGACTTAATGCCTGCAAGGGCATTTCACAGTTATACTCTTTATTTCTCTCCCAACATACATGAATTTATTTGTATTATTTTCTTCTCCTTCCTTTTCTCTATTATGTTGCATCAAAGCCACATCCCATAAAAAAGCACACATTTTCCTTTCTGACTGCAAGACTTCAAGCAAAATTTTGACAGTCAAAACCCAGTGTAAAGATTTTTTCCACTTACGTATCTTGTATGACATCTGATATAATTTCTGTAAGATTGTGTAACACTGTAATTCAAGACTTGCAGTCTGTATTGCCTCCTGTAAATGCAGTCCAACAGTGCCATCCTCTGCTTCTTCCAAATAACTTTTCTCTTTAAATCCTTTCAAAGTAGTCTTAAGAAAGTCATATTATTAGTAAATGATAATTTGATACTGTAATTTTCCTGATGTTAAAAGTGTATTTTTTAATGTAAAAAACCTTTATTAATATTTTCCTGTTGTAAAATTTAAAAAAAGAAGTCTGCCAGAACTCTTAATCTACTGGACACTGTAATGAATTAGATTTATGAAACCTCTTATTTGGGTTCTACAAGTTGGTTCCTCTACTAATATATTGAACTAAATCTGCAGAATATTTATTTTATCCACAATGAATTCAGCTATGGACCAGTGGTTTATTCTCCATCGTGTGTGAGCATGCAAACAGAAGACCCCTAGCACCTCAAAAAGTTTACTGTTCTAAGAACAAGGCAATAGAGAATGGACGGAACAGAAATGTGAGGAGAACAAAAGCTCACACCCAAAACCAGAGATTATTTTCATAATTGAAAATCACAGCACAAAGACTGATTAATCTAGGACCTGGCTTCAGTGATCTGATAATATCCTGGCACACAAAGATTTTTGGAATACAGAAGTATTTCTGTATGTTCACCTCCTTTAAATGTGAGTAGGAAGAAAACTTGAGGACACTTTCAACGTGAAGAATCAATAGTGGGATTGCCAGTAAAACAGAGACATGTGAAAATTAGTGTCAGGAAGGGAAATAACTGCAAAGGTTCTAAATGTGACAGCAAATGGGGAATCAATCCTCATTTCTGTACAATTTGTCTATCCTTTTCCTTCCTTTTGAGAAAGGGCAAATAATAATAATAATATATATTAAAAAAAGACACGAGGAAAACATTTTCTATGAGGTCAGTGAAGCACTGGATAAGGTGCCACAAAAACACCTGGCCTTTTTGACTGAGCAAAGTCTGGCCATGCATTGACCAGAAGGTGTTTCCGGTGACCTCCTGAGGTCCCTTCACAAAAGAAAAAAATCTCCCATTCTAGGATTCTAAATCATAGCCAGCCACATAAAAGTCATGTTATCTGACATGAGACATAACAGACTACACTGTTTAGCTATTGCGGTCACCCTGGGTGAAAAAATATTTAAATTTAGGCATTCATCTGAAAAGAAAGACAAAAGCGGATAAGAAAGAAAATCAGCGCTGCTATCTATCAAACAGATAGTTAAAATTCAGTGATATTAGAAAATATTTTTAAATTAGATTAAGCTTCTAAAGCCAGGGTGCAGTTGAAAGCCAGAGAAGAAAAGGAAGTTTTATGATCTATATAAAATCTTCTGAAGCACTTCCCAGTCTTTGGTAAAAGTAAGTGGGACTTGAGAACTTATGCAGATGCTCTCTCTCCTCCAGGAACTCTGAAGTTATTAAGTTCCTTTCCATCGATTTCTAATGGCTTTGAATACATATACACAGTTAAAAGCTTTTTCATACTGTTTAATCTACACAATACTTACATCAATGTAGCACAGCATTTGTCGGGAATTAGTCTTTGCCTGTATTCTTCCATCATATTGCTGGTATCAGCTAGGCAAAAGCAGTAGCAGTTAGAATGATCCTGTCAGGTTGTAGCTGCACTTGACTCGTAAATCAGAAAAGCCATACAAATTGCATTCACACTTGTGCTTCACCTCTCCAAGCACATTTTGTCATTACTTAAGAATTCTGTTGTTGACAAGAAATAGCAACAGCTGATCCCCACAAGGTCTCTCATTTATCTAAATGAATCTAAGGGGTATAGGTGAGTTGACCTTCTTTCTTTTAATATACCTCCTTTACACCTTATTAGGCTTTCTCGTATAATACATTTAGCAGTTCTGGGTAGACTGTATATTTATAGGATGCTAGTGACATAAAAGGACTCCACAGTGAAAGAATTCTGCACAAAAGCTATATGGTCATGCACAGGATCTTGATTTTCAAAAGCAACTCAAGGGAGACTCTGAATTCTCTGAACTCTGAAAGGCATCCCCTAATAATGGTAGGCAGTTTCAGATGTTTGTTATACAATTTCAGAAATTTCCAGGGTACGGAGCAATTCTCTTTTCAGAAGAATTCTCAAGGTTCCTGCAAGAGGCATCTCAGACTTCAACACCCTGCCTCTACTCTAGTAATCTCAGAAAGAGAGCAAAAGAGAGCAGAAGGAAGTAGAGAGAAAGAAATAGGCCTAAATGGAAACTATCGAAAACTATCTGTCCTTCATGTATGTTATACTGGTTGGCACCACTGGTACAATGTTGTTGCACTCATTTATATTATGCCTCTCTCTCTTCTACTCTTGAATGGCCCTTTCTTCTCCTAAGTCTCCGTGTTGGGTACAAATCAGGGAAGGCAAGAAGTGACTACGCACTATTTTTTCCAGGCAAGAGTTCCTGAAACCCGGAGCCAGCCCTCTCTCCCTCTTCTTCAAGGCTAAACTGGGCTGCAGACAGATGCTCTTTCTGGACGGCATGGTGATGGTAGAAGAGGGAATTCCTTCCAGACTTGCTCCTGGTCCATTTCCAGTGACTGCCCAGCTGACAATTCCCTCTTCCTCTTTATTTAAAGGGAGTTGGGTGACAAGGATCTACTTTTTAAAAAGTCAGGGATGTCAGGATGTCAGGCCAGGCAGACTGCCTACACCTCCTCCACTAGCACAGCCGTATAGAAAACAAGATATCTGTCCTAAGTCCTATTCAAAGGAAATTCTGCTCACAGAACAGGGGAAAAGCAGAAGTGCTTTTCCTAGTAGTACGAAATCTTCTTCACAAGAAGAAGAAAAGCTTGAAAGCTTGAAAAAAATCTTATAAAAAGCCTTATTTATTTACTGTCATTATCTCAATAAAAAGACTCCACAGACCTCATAAACAATTATACATGTAGCCTTTTTGCTCATTTTTATTGGTTGAGCAGTTTCACGGACTGAAGAGGTTTTCAGCAAATATCTCATTATAAAAACCCTTTTCCTTTAACTTTTTTCTTTGAAATTTCTGATGTTATATCATTAACCTTAAAATTATTCATTCTAAAAAATAAATAAATAAATAAAATTCTCTATCTGAAAGCTATCGTGGAGTTACCAAGCTGAACTCTAGCACATCATACACAGAAACCAATATGTTATATATAGAGAAAAAGAATCGCTTTCACGTGGTAACTTCCACTTAACATAGATGCAAGTATTTTAAGCATGTTTTTTTTTCTTGCCATCACTAACAATTGCAAATATGATTTAATAGTATTGAAGTGATCATAGTTGCTAACATTATTTAGAGAGAGAATTTCAGGAATCTAGCAATGAAACATTATTAGACTGTAACATTGTTAAATTCAAATATCTGATTACTAACTGCTTTTAAGTGTGTCTATATTACATATCACCAGAATTGCCTGTTAACATATTTATAAGCCATTATTTATTCTCTTTATTTGCAATTATGTTTCAAAATACTTTAGCTGTTTTATTACTATGATGTAAACTTAATGTCACCCATCAATTCAGTTTCAGAAAATGGCTCAAGGAGCCACTCAATGCAGCTATTCAAATGGCTTGTTATAGCTCATTTATGATTAAAATGTTCAGTATCTTTTAGTGAAACTGTGTTTCTATATTCAACAAAGCTGTATTCGTAAAAATTTTGCGCGATTAAATCTGCAGTAAGCTATGCAGAGAAATGTCAGGGTCCAGAAACCAGGCTTTGTGCCAGATGAATGTACTAACTCGATTTGAAGGTGTTAGGTATTTTACTAGCTCGTGAGAGGAGCAGTGAGATGCTTGTGAATGAAGGTCATTTGTTACCTGGATTTTTTCTCCATTTATCTGCTCCCAGAATTCAAATATTCTCAGCATTGATAATTCATTTAGGCAGTGACTAAGATGCTTATGTTTTTTTGATATCTTGGCAAAAAGTGTAGATACATATCTTGAGCAGCTGCTTCATATCATATGGGCAAATATGTCCAGAAGTATTCTGTACTGGTCTAATCTGAAGCTGTCCATTGATTCTGATAGTACATGATTTCTGAGAATGCTAAATCTTCTTGAAAAATCCCATTGGTAATGTTTTGTGATTAACATCCAATGTGACAAGCTTTCCAGTATGTTTTATGGGTGTGCACACACACAAGCATTGGTGTTAAATATGCAGCAGGCTACATGATGACCAAGAGTCCCTCATTACGCTTGTTAATCTCACTATCAAGAATAGTAGTTTGTTGAACAGAAGAACACAAAAATTTAGTGTGAAGAAACAGACCTTGTTAAACTAGCTTGACCAACACAACTTTATATCTTACATTTTTCTCATCCACACCTTTTGGAAAATCTAGATGTCATAATGAAGAAGATTTCTTTATCACCACAGTGATTTTTTGGTGAGTTCCTGTGGTGAGTGCCATCACCACTGCTATTCAGACACAGGGGTAATTCTGTCTAGTGTAAGAAAAAGAATAGATGCCAAGGTGCCTTGTCATCTCTCAGATCACTTACACTTCAGCTCTCCAGTAGCCAAAATTGCTCAAGTTTAGTGAATCAGGGAAGATGTCCTGGACTCTCACATCTTGCGACAGGGATATAGTCATAAAGTATTTAAATATTCATTAGAAAGATGATCAGAGTGGTTTAGATATGACTTCTTTGGTCATCCGTCTTTGCTGAGTCATGTCCTCAGAGTTCTTGTACCAGATTATCACTTGTTAGAACAGCCCAACTCTACATACCCTTCATTGATCTTATTAAAATACACGCACAAGCAAATGTATGCGTAAGAGGACATAATGTCAAACCAAAGTATAATAATTTTATTTAGCTAATTATAGATGGAATAATGGCAGTAGTCCAATTAGGGTCACAAGTAAGCTCTATTTAAAGTCTGAATGACTGAGGAAATTGATTCAAACAAAAAGTAGGTATGTTGAACTATAAAATTAACACTGGTGCATCAGTTTCTGAAAATGGTTTATTCTAATGAGCAGAGAGTCCAGCAAGAGCGGTAGGATGCTGGAATGGATGAAGTTCAGTTGTGCTCCTGTCAAAAGCTCAGATGTAAAATGAAAGTACAAAGAGATGAGGATAAGGACAGAGGATGCAAAAGGAGATGTTGTCCAAGCTTGCAGAGACATGGTTAGGAAAGCTAAAGCCCACTGAATGTGGTGATGAGAAGGTAGATCAATAATAAAGGCTTCTACAGAAGCAAAAGAAAGACTCAAGAAAATGCTAAACCAGACAGGGGACCCAGTGACAAAAGACACAGAAAAGGCCAAGGTATTCACCACCTTCTTTGCTTTGATTTTTACTAGTAAGACTTGTCTCCAGCAGTGCCACATTTCTGAGACCCAAGGAAAAGTCGGAAGTGAGGAAGACTTACCTTTGGTGAAGGACGATCAGATTAAGAAACTTGAAGTTACAGGATATGAGCAAGTCCATGGGCCCAGATGCATCCATGAGTGCTGAGGGACCTGGTCCATGTCACTGTGAGGCCACTCTCAATTTTTGAAAGGCTTTAGTGATCAAGGGAGATTCTTGAGGACTAGAAGATAACAGATGTCACTGCTGTCTTTAAGAAGGGCAAGAAGACACCAAAAAGAACATAAGAAAGCAACGTGCCCTTGTGGCAGAGAAGAACATCGGCATCCTGGCCTGCACTGGGCAGTGTTGTCAGCACGTCAAGGCACATGATCCTTCCTTTCTCCATGAGACACATCTGGAGTGCTGGATCCAGGTCCAGACTCCCCAGTACAAAAAAAGATATGGAGATATTGGAACAAGTCCAGTAAAAATGATGAAGGTCTTTGGAGCACCAGACATATGAGGAGAAACTGAGACAGTTAGGGTTGTTCATCCTGGGGAATAGAAGGCTCTGGCGTATATCAGAGTGTATAAATGCATATGCAAAGGAGTAAAGATGATGGAGCCAGACTCTTCTCAGTGGTGACCAGGGACTGGACAACAGGCAATGGACACAAACTGAGATAGGAGAAATTCCACTTAAATGTAAGAAAGAAAGCTTTTTCATCAGCAGGGTGGCCAAACACTGACGCAGGTAGTCCAGAGTGATTTGCGGTCTCCACCCTTAAAGATAATTGAAGCCTGACTGGACATGGGCAACCTGCTCTAGCTGATCCTACTTGAGCAGAGGTTGGACTAGATGCTCTCCAGAGGCACTTTCCAATCCCAGGCATTCTGTATTTCTTTGAATTATTTACCTCATATTAATCTTGTCTTGCAAAATATAAAGAGTTTTTTTACACTCTAAGATGCCAGACAAGGTTCTAGCTAATAAATTACACTGATGTGCCTGAACAAAATTGATAGTGGTAGGGAAGATAAGGGAAACACTTTGGGTGTTTAGCAGAAAACACTTCATAAACTAAGAAATATACATTTGTATATGTATACATTGAACTCTTTTGTTCAGTAACTACAGTAACTCAGCATGAATCAGACCCTAGAAACTCCTATTAATATTGCCCTAATTATTTAGCATAAGACTTTTTTACATGTAATTAGAATAAACATTAAAAATTTTCATAGTGACAGTTTTTCTAGTCCTAATCAGTTTGGGGTTTCTGTCTCTCATACAACATATCCTCTGCCCTTATCCTAAAAGAGTTCTTAAGAACAGTTATTTCATTTTCAGCCTGCCCAAATCTTCCAGAAAATGCCTTCTATCATTTTTCTATCCCTTATTCTGTCACTCATCTACACTCTTCTGCTTGATTGCAGAGTTTCCTTTGATTTCTTCCATTTGGTGTCATAACATTATTAAGGTCTGGGGCATAGCAACTGTAAGTAATTTACACAGATCAGAGCAGAAGTACTAGGCCTAGGGCATGAGAGGCTTTGAGCACTTTTACAAGACCTAAAATGCAATGAGCCAATGCTAACATTAAAATGTGTTGTCTATTTTGATTCTTCTTTCATTCTATCCAGAAACATAGACATATTCTTGATTGCCATTTTAAATACTTGCTTTCATAGGGCTGTCAAAGACAATTATGAATTATTCATGGGTGCACTGTTAATATATAATCTACCTTTGCAGGGTTGAATTTTCATGCACTGAATTTATATTTCAAAAAATCCTTTTGTGTATTGTTAGGTAACCCTGTGTTGCTCTTATCTGAAAGAGAGAGATGATATGTTGACATAACAGAGGACATAGACTACAAATTAAAGAGATGCTAAAAGCATTGATAATTATGCAAGATGATAGGTACATTGGAATCTGATAGCCATCCTATTCAAAAAAGCTATCAAAATTCACATTAAACTGATCAAGGATATGAAGCAAAACCACTGCAGTTCTTATTTGTATCAGAGATAGACTGTAACACAGAACTAATTACGAGAGTAAAATTATTTGTGTTAATCTTCTAATCTTTAGACCCACAAACACAGTTCCATCAAGTAATTATATTAAACCAACTCAGAGATGTTTTCTTCTTGCTAATCTCCAGCGATAAAGCCAATAAAAGAAGAATAATTAACTATATGCAATTTTCTTTCCTTGATTATAGATAAGCTTCAGTTGGACTTTCTAAAAGGCTAGCAAAGGACAGATGCATTTTATTTATTAGCCAAAACCCCTGGAGGGCAGAATGAGCCTAGCATTTTGACCCCAGCAGACACAATGTTGTCCAATGTTAGGAGCAACAGCAGGTACAGTTCCTAAAAGCAAGTAAAATTGAGAAGGAACAGAATATAAGCAAGCAAAAATCAAAGAAAGAACAATCAGCAACAGGCTACCTTTTAAATACTCTCCTCAATCCATTTTTTGCTTTAAGAAGATCACCTTATTTTTTATTTTCTCTCTTTTCTTCTCTTGTTTTTTTTTTTAACTGTTTGCTTTTCTCACCTACTGCATTTATTTATTTATTTATAGTTTATAGTTATTGTTTCTACTATACAGTGTGGGAAGAACCCGAATCTGTATTAATACCACACTCATTCTAGCAATTTCCAGAAAAGAAGCATACAGCTTTGGAGCATACTATGCTTCAAAAGGATTTCTAACCCAAATTAAAAAAAAAAAAAAAAACATGAAACAATGGGAAGCACAGTAGACTTGCAAGAAGAAAATAGAGAAGATTAAAAAAACCTTCCTTCTTTAGTGTATGTTAAAGTAAACTATTCATGTAACTGAGCTTGACTGAAAAAATGATCCACCTTTACACTTTAAAAGTCCACATTTTTTATGTACTCTAAATTAGCATTATTTTCCTATCCCCAGTGAATTATGCATCAATATGAAATGAGTTTCATATAGTTTAAGGTTTAGAGATAAAAATAAGATCCGATACAACTTAGGCATGTATTCCTATATTATTTTTCCTGTTCTTCATTCGGTTCAATGTGACATTGTTTCTTTTCCATACTTATGCTCTTTTTTTTCCTTCTGTTTTCTTACTCTGTTTCACCTTGTGCACTCTAGACACATACATGTGACAATGATGTTAATAGATCAGGAGTGTTCAATGAAGTGTTTTGCAAGTATAATTTTCCAGCAAGAAAAATATGAAGTACATAACTGTTTTTAAGCTCAGATCTGCTCCTATACCCCTAACAAAGCCACAAACCTTAACATTCTAAGTCTATCTTAGTGTCTATATGATACTTGACTTTGACTCCTTTTATTTTCCTCTAGACTGAATCTCAGCTATGTTGAAATACAGCTGGGCTGGAGCTGTTATTTCTTTGTCAACATCTGTACTGTTTTTTATCAACTTCCTTACCTATTTTGCCCCTTAAAACAGTTATTTGAGCTAAGACTTCTTTTTAATTTTCTCATCAGTCCAATCAAGGAAGTCCCAATGCAACTCAAGTAGCTGGAATCAAAGTTAAAAGTCAAAATTACCACGTAGACTCCACTGGAGAATGAACGTGGTTTCTTATTACAAGATGAGATTGCATTAAGCATCTTTTAAAGTTATGGCAGATAATTTTGTCAGTTTTTAAGTTTTTTTAAAGTTTTTAAGTATTCATAAAGGGAAAAAAAAAAAAAGAAAGGGAAAAAACTGTGAATCCCTTTTCAGTAAGAGCGCAGATTGTGTTCCACACCCAGATATTAGCAGGATGCTGTTGGACCTAGCAATTTAGCAAGATTGGGTCTGAAATTTAAAGCACATTTTCAGTGAGAAGAATTTGGGAGTTATTATGGGTGTTTTCTTCGCCCCATCTTCATGTACCCAAAGGTCTGATACTAGAAGTAAATTGAAGAATAAATCTCACTTCCAACCTTGCTGCTAGGAGAGAGCTTAACATTGCTGCTAGGCTCTTTATTTTTATTATCTTCACCAAGTGTGGAAGGAGGAAAAGATTACTGCAGAAAGAACAAGAACTGGGATTTACATTTGCTTTTCAACAGACTAAAAATAGGCATTCTTCTTATTTTGCAGTAGTGATGAGAAAGAGACCTGTCAGATTTGTGGAATAGCCCCAAGTTGTGTATTTAAGGAAAGTGTCACTTTTGTTTCTCCATTCCCTTGTCCCCTGACAGCCATATAGATTTCACTGGGAGATATGTATCTGAAGAGAGGCAGGGGATTTTTTGGCATTGGGAAAAGAGTAAGTCATAATTAAGGTATGTATTCCCTCCACTCCTTTGAACAATGAAAACCACACTGAGGCTGTGATCTGGAGAAAACTGCCAGCAATTTTGGCAATTCGACTCCACTAATAGAATAGCCGAATTTTCCTATTTATTTAGTGAGTTTTGAGTTTTGCCAATGTAAAAAATCACCAGAGAATCATCTGAAGCAATTAATATCCCAAAGTAGAGGTGATGATTTTCACCTATTTTAGTAAAGTACAAAAAGTATTCCAGACATTTCTGGACTATCATCAAATAAAACCAGAATTTGAATGTTCATTGTTGCTGTTTGTTTCATATCTCAGATAGTAAGTTCTCCTTTTCATTGTTTTAACTACATATTTATTTATTTATTTATTTATGTATCTGTGAGATCTTTCTCCTGGGAGTTAGTAAGCGTAACTGCTTAATGCTGAGCCTTTTCACTTCCTTTAACTTTAGGAAGAATAATCCTTCAACGTCTGACAAATTCAGAAAGGTGTCTGCATTTTTTATAGTCAAAGTTTCCTCACACCTGAAAAAATTTTGGTGCTCACAGTCATGCCTTTCTTTCCTTAATCAAGTGTTTGGAAGAGAGAAGAAAAATTTACTTTGTCTTCAGATTAAAGTAAGCAAGTGCCTGGCCTGATTCTAATTAATACTAATTTCTGATTCTGCTGGATGGAGGTGTCAACTTCAACAATAGTTTGGTGTATTTATTGTTGAATGTAATCCCTCCATTTGAGATCTTAAAATAGTGAAAAGTAGCTTAAGTTTTGTTCTGTCTGGGTATCTGTTGTATGATGACCATTCCCACATTTCCAAGTCAAAGACATGAACAGAATTTTATTTCATGTTCCCCCTTTTCTCTCCCTCTTACTGATGATTTGGTCAATTAACACTTCTAAGTATTACATTTCTTAGAGACTCAGGAAGGTGTGAAATTGCCTTAGAGTAAGGGCAAGGATGAAGAAATCTTCCAGAGCCATTACTATAGCTCTAAATCTGGAGTAAAAATTAAATATAGCATATACTGCGAGCTAGAAGCCAAAGCAAGGAGAAGATACTTAAGTTTCATGCTCCAAGTCATTTCATAACTGCTAATACAAAAGGATTTAGGTCAGAATCATGATCTGAAATTTGAGTGATAATCCAGCTCATCTCATAATTCCTAGGGGAAAAAAATAAATTAACGTTTTCCCACTGGCATTTTGTATACTTTGACTTTCTTTGCATCACTATGGTTGGGAAAGAATGACACAGAAGGGAGAAATGCTGATCTGCTTTTTGCCCTGTTTTTTAAAACATTTGCTACTTAGCAACATTGGGTTATTAAAATGCTTACTGTACTTATATGCTGATTTAGTTCAATAGCAAAGCTGCTTCAGGAAATAGTGGGGAGGCAACACAAAGTGATGGATAAGCCCCTTTCTAGTAGAGACCAAAATAATGCTGTTAGGAACCCGCAAAGAAGGTACTTCCAAGCTACATGTCTGCTTATTGCATCCTGGAAAATGAAGAAACGAAAAGAAGCTCAATTCAAAGTGACCAATAACAGGACCTGCATTCCCTTACAAGTGGAAGCAATCTTTGTGGAAGAAACACCCAGATTAAAAGTTATACCAGGCCCTGTATATCAGCCCCCTGTGCCTAAGGGTATTTGTTTGCCAAACTGAGTATCAGTTTGGTAAACAAATGATTTTTGAATGAAATACAGTTCTGATGACTCTCTTGTTGTCGATGGTAGCACTTTCTCCAATAGGTAACTTTGCTTGCCTTTTTGCAGTAACTCAAGACATTGAACTCTTCTTTGAATTATGAGACATCACTGTACACACAATTCTATACTAATGCATCAAAAAGATATTTCATGCGTCATATAAAATTACAATCTGTGAATTTTAGAATTTACTGCAGCATAAATATACCAACTCCCCAAAACTTTCAATGTCTTTTGACCTGGCTAGTGAGCATACTGCATCATTCTTCATATTGAAGATTCTATCAGCTATGATATTTCAATTAAAAGCCTTTCGACTTTAAGTCTAAATGAGAAGATAAATTCCTCAAAGGGACCTTGACCTTGACCTCAGTCAGTTCAGAACTGTCGGCATCTCTCTCAAAACTTTCAGGCCTTGCTTGTATGCCTTAGGCAAATGACAGATGCTAGGAAGACAGATTCAATATGAAGCTTTTGATGGTTTCTGAGCAGGCAGGATGCAATATTAACGTAATTCAATTTTTTTTTCTCTATAGTGCATGCAGTTTTAGCAGTGTTTTTAATGAATTATAGTGCAAGTCAGCTAAAACCTTAGAGGATTTCACTTCATTAAAACTGCAATTACTCAAAGAAATTTGACAGACAAAACACAAAGAAAATCTAAAGTAGAATTACATCCAAAAGAAAATACGCCTTTCATTCTAGCCTCATGTTGTTACCTCTTGGACAGCCTGTGAAAGAAAGTATATGAGACTAAAGGCAAAAACAATAGAGAATTTAAATAAATAATTCAAAATATGAATTCTGTTTTCAAGTTGCAATGGATAAGTATGCTATCCATATTTGCAAAGTGCTTTTTTTCTAAAACCTGGATGAGGATAATTTTCCCTCTATATTAACACGGACAAACAATTTCAGATTAGGTGGTTCCAGTCCATCATTGTTATCCATTAGAAAGCCTCAAAAAGATAGTACTACATCAGTGTTTTATACTTAACTGCTATCCTGACTCTCGGTTTAGGAACCTCAAGTAAGAAGACTAGAATTTACTGCTAAATGTAATCTCATCTTCTCTTCTATAATCTTCTATAACAAACATATTTCATTGTAAAAAGTTAAAATGTTTAACCCATCAGCTATACAGGGAGACATTTACATTATACTCTTCTAATTATTAATCTCTTATTCACACTGACCCAAAGCAAATGCCAAACCTGTCCGCTTAATTGCATCTAGGCCCTTAAATAATACCCACGTATTGTTAGAATAAACCACCCCCTTAAATAATACCCACACATTGTTAGAATATTAGCCTTGATCAAGGGTCATTTTCCATCGTCAGTTTTATGTCACCTGCTCGGTGAACTTCTCTGAAGGTAGCCCTCACAAAATAGACAAGGCATCATCTATCATGTGCGACCCCATTTTTACTTACTTAATTTCGATCAGTGCAATCATGTAGATCTTTCAAAACAATGAAAATGTGAAAAAAATATATAGGGCATATAAATATCTGTATGAGTTATTATATAAAAATGTACATTTTATAAAGTAAGTTTGTGATGTGTTCTATATTTTTGGCAAAATGCCCAAAAGTAATCTGAATATATCTGAGTAATGGAGAGTTTTGTTAATTCTCCCATGAGAACAACAACATATTTGATGAACAAGTTTTAATTTTAAGGGGAAAGACCCCATGCTGAGAGTAGTTTATTGCCTTCCCCTAAAATACTAAGTCCATCAAAGGCTTAACAAATGTATAATTGCTTTTTAAATAGTAACAGTGGATGTCATGAGTCTCACTTCTAGAAAACTATAAATCTCAACTTCTACTCTCCAGTGACAGTGAGTCCTCTTCCACAATGCACCCTGTCAGTACCACAGTCTCAAACATAGTTTTGAATTGAGTTGCAAATGAGCTGCAGGAGAAAGGTAGCATGAAGATAAAGCTATCTTAAGAAGTCATTCTTTAAATTCTCTCAATAAGAGAATTAGTAACTAACTGGCATCATTCTAAGCTTCCTTGAGCTGAATTATGTAAGGAAACTTTTGTGAAATCCAGATCCTTGCAAAGTATGTGAAATAAAATGACCTGTCACACAATTCTGATGCTTTTCCAAAAGGACTTCTGCAAGACCTTCAGAAATTGCTTTTGTTAATTTACTTTTCTAATAAGTACTAATGTTGGTGCAACAGATCTTATTATTTTAAATGTTAAGATCTGTGGAATTATTTACCAAATACCTTGAAATGGCAGGAAGAGAGTAAAATGCTGAGTCTTCTTGACCAGAGATCTTTGTAAAGACATTTCATATAGTTCATCTTATAATCTAAGACTGACATAATAAATCTCTATAAACAAATGGTATAGATGAAAAGTAATTCATCATTCTGAAAGTCTGAAATATTTTTATTTTTTTCTTTCGTTGCACATTATATAACAAAACAAAAATCAATGGTATGATATTATTACTTATTTGGGATAATGGCAATTGCTTCATCTTCATTCAAGGAATTCCTTCACTCAAGGCATAAAGTTCTATGGAATAGCCAGGTCCACCCAGTGATGCAGAGGGAGAAGTTGGTGCCACAGCAGCAGGAGGGGAAAGGATGTGGTGATGGGCCAGTCACCACAATTCGAAATGGCAAAAATGAGATACACGTCTCCCAGCATGGGTTTTTGCAAGCAGACTCTTTGTATAGGAGCAGGATACATGGATCTTGTCTCTAATTCACTATGCTGGAGCCTTCTGGGGTACATAAAATCTTGCCCTTTCCTCAGGGCAGAAAGGATGAAAATTCTTTTGTCGGAGTCAAGCTTACCAGAAGTCTACCTTTGGAACAACTCTGGCAGTGTAATCTAGAGTACCTAGAGATTCTACTTGGAAACACTGGAAATTAAGTATCACACTACTCCCTAGCTGCAAACACATTGGCTTCTTGAGAAGCTGTTTTTAGACGTGATCAGGATTTGGATGCTATGTATCACAGAAGCCTGAATCTTTCAAATTGATGAGATTCCCACCAGAAAGAATAAAGGTTTTCCTTAATCTTTGATAAACAAACAAAAAGAAATGACCAAGAGAGACTAAAAGGCCTGCTAGGAAGAAAGGTTCCCTAAAACAAGCAGCACTCTAAGACTAGCGGATCTGAAAAGAGCTGAAGAATGAGTGACAGAGAGTTTCTTGTGTAACACTTGCATTTGTTAACTAATTTCCTGATTGCAAAAAGCTTCTGAGACAACTATTTCTAATAGAACTATTTCTAATTTTACTATTTGAAGCAGTATTGCAACAGAGCATCCTACAAATTATATTTTACAATATGCTAGATTTCACTAATGTGAATGATTTTATGAACCATTCAAAATAACTAGGCATTTCATGTAATGACTGAGTGGAGCAGTCCAATTGTGTAACAAAGCGCTTGATATTCCAGCCATTTCACAAAATGTCTACAAATTTGAGTCACTCCTCAAAGTGAATGCTGAAATAGTCACTTTGCAAAGTGTCAAAAAAATAATCATCTTCTGAAGTGACTGGTTTCACAATGTAACAGCAACATCAGCTGAAGGTGATACTATGCCCACATATATGTCAAAGCATATCAGTAAAGAATTCAAAGACATAAGAGTAACATACCCTATATGAGAATATTTCTTTGTCTTTATGCACATAAACATTAGAGAATATCTATTTTGGTGTAAAGTAAAAATAAAATTAAAGAAAGTAAAAATAAAATAAAAGCTAAAAAACCTAAAACATTAACAAAAACTAAAAGGAAAAAAAAACCTAAAGCTGTAAGAAATGAAGCAGGCACATGCACAAAATACATTAATGTCATGTAGTATAAAAAACTGCTGAACACGGATAACTCCTTTTTTAAGAGCCTTTAAGAAAGATAAAGAAATAGTCTTTACCACCTCCTTTTTGTATTTAAATGTGTGTTTTATAAACAACTGTAATTAGCTGGGGACATAAAGGACATACTGCATCCAGCATCATGCAGTCCTAATCTTCCACTATATAGCACTGTTTATGTTCTACCATTCTGAATGTTATACTGTAGGAATGAAAATGCTGATATCTTACATGAACTGAGTCACTGAAGTTCTTAGATATGTTTCTGAGATGTGTTTTGTTGCTCCATTCATAAGAATCGAAGAAAATTCAAAATTCAGCCACCAACCGGAACAATTATTAACATAAACTGCCTGCCCCATACGCATTAAATGGCAATGTTGAAATTTCAATTCAAATATTAACTTTTCAAAATGAGAGAGGACAAGGAAGGAAGGTATGTATTATAAGAAAGTTTTAATTATATGAACAAGTACTACTAACTTTTTGGATCTATGGCACATTAGGATCCAAGTGTCAACAAAGCACTTACTTAGGTATGTTCTTATCTTTAAGCCCAAAAGCAGACCACTGAACTATATATCTATCCATCTACAAATGTTTAAATTAAGAGAATAGTCTTAGTGCAAATTTTGGAAATGTTTAGTTTAATATATTTAGTAATACAGTAGTGACATAGTAATATAGTAGTAATATAGCACATGTAGCAATGAATTGGTTCCCTTCAGCATATGTATTAAAATGTAACTGCACATGGCAACCATAGTACTACTACTATAGAGCCAATGACATGAAAGAAACAGTTCTTAAACCAAATGGACTTCCAAGCTGTTTTCCATTCCTTCCTTATGCAGTCAGAACAATATGCAGTGAAAATAAGTGAGACAACAGCCCTTAAATCTCTGATTCAATATTGATCAAATTATATCAGCAATGTTAGCAGGAACAACGTGAAAGCAGTCTGCAGTTCATACTTAGCAGTATACAAGGAATGGAACAGTACCGTACGCAGTCTGCTATATCAATATAGATATGCAAGGGTTTAAATGTCTAAATAAGCTCACTGAATGCGATCTTCGTTCTTTTTACAGTTATGTCAAAATCATGTTATTTCCTCACTCTCTGTATACTCTGCCTACTCTACCCAGAGAGAATTCTGAGTCAGTTATATTGCAATACTTTTGTATTGTAACATATGTAAATGAGGAAAAGTTAGGGATTATAAGAAAAGTGATTTTCTTAAGTGTCAGAAATGTGATAGCTATCCAGTGTGTGGATTTTCAGTTAAGCACTGGATGGTGTCTCTTATAAAAAAAACTCCTAGTAAAGTTGGAAACTGTAGGAATTCATAAATGAAATGTATGATGGGTAAGAGTCTGACAAAAATAGAGGAACAGCATTCAGCAATAAGAGAGGAAATATCCTATTCAAGAGAAAATGCGTAATTTCTTTCAATATTACTAATGGTACCATTCCTGCTTATGTGTTATATGCAGTCTTGAGTTAAAACGTAAGGGTGTGTCTTGGACATTTCCTGACGGCATGAAATTGAAAGATACTGTCAATACTATATAAGGATGAGGATACCATGTTCAGTCCATATGAGTTGTCTCATGAGATTACAATATGTGTTTGTAAATATCAAGGATGGAAACATCAGGCTGTGGACATACTTAAAGTGATTATTTTGGAATATAAATAAGTGAGTATATAAAGATAAGTCATTTAGCCAGGAAACTGCAGGTTTTTTGACTTCTGGCACAGCGGAGTCTGAAGCCTAGAGCTGATAACTCCAGTGGAAGGTTGCACCCTGATGTGAAAGCTTCTTGGTGTCACACACATACATACATGCTCATATAAGCAACTAATTTTTGTACTTGTGTGTTAACTTTGAATGAGCAAAACCCTAGGAGGTAGCAAACCCCAGCAGTTTTAAGCCTGAGTTTGATACACTCCTAGAAGTGACTATGTGGCAAGGTGTCTTGGAGAAATATGACTGGCCTTCGTAACATAGAAAGTAAAAAACAGCCTTTGATGCTTCCATTCATACAAAAATAAAAACTGCACAGGTACCTAGGTATATTTTATGTTGTTAGACAGCTTTACACTTCTGCATATACCCTCATTAATCATCAGGTAAATAAACTTTGCCTCATTTTCCAAATTAGGGAATGTATTATGGGATCAAATATAATTCAATCAGTAGCAAAAAGGGGTAAAATTAATAACTCATGTTATGTTTCCTTCACAAAGCTCAATTCAGCAGTTTATTTTCCATTGAAAAGGTTAAATCATTACAGTGAGACTACTAATAAATTAATTGATTTTTAAATACTGCAAGTAATCAGGATCTTATATATAGACATAATTTTAATTATAAAAAGTTACAGTTGAATTATTTGCATATACGTGACTTTAACACACAGCAGACTTAAAAAGTAGGTCAACTTTTCATCACAAGTACAAAACAGTGTTGTACATCTTTCAGTATATTGTAAAAAAATAGAATAATTTGGGATGTAAAAGTTTCATAATCACACAGCTGATTACTGAGCAAAACAGTGCATTTTATTTCTATGAACCCTTCTCAGCACTGACTGCATACAAGTTCATGAACGCATCAACTTTTTGCACTCACATGTGATTACTGTAGCTCAAAGCTGCAGATCTTCCACATAGCCATGTCATGCATTTTTAGTAAGTATTTATGCATAGGATAATGCTCGTTCATCAGTGAATAAAGCAAAATTGACTATTACTGTACTGTTTTCCACACAGTTTCATTTGGAAGAAATGACCTTAAAATGATTACATATTTTCTTATATTATACAATGTTATGTATTATATATGCACATGTGTATATTATATAATGTCTGGCTTGCAGTTGCCTGAGCGGATTTTCTAAAAAATTATTCAGCCTACTATGGATGGGATTGACAGATTTTGTGTCTGATTTTACTGACGAATGCATGGCTGATATTGGTGGCTAGAATGCTAATTTTAAGATTTTCCTCAGAAAATCCATTCCCTTTTTTTTGCCATCTTACAACAATTTCTTAAAAGTGAATACCTCCTGGAAAACACAAATACTAAATTCTCTGTTCTGTCAGTTGTAATCTGATTTTCTCCTCCTTCTGTAGGAGATAGAGTTCAGACTTAATACGGCTTTTGGAGCTTTTCTCTTTATTTAGCCTTTTAAAAATATTTTAACTGTAAATGACTGGAAATCTTTATTCCATTCTCTAGGCATATTTAAGTGCTGATTCTAAACTGTTGAATATATTTAAAGCTCCCTTCTTTTTATACTGCAGTATAAATGGCAGTTCACTCAGAAACATTAAGTAAAATCTAGCTAAGCATGTCTGTAGGAATACGTGATTCTATGAAACAGAATTGTTGGGTCTGATTATGCAACCCATCTGAGTGCATTTTGGAGGATGAAGCTTTAGCAAATACTGTTAAACTGCCGATAAATTCTAAAAAATGAGAATAAATTCAGAGGACTTACTTTTTTTTTTTTTTTAACTGGATCATGCAGAACTCTGATTTATTTTGTAGTGACTTTAGAGGAAAAAATGATATGTCAGTCACCCCAAAGCAGTATTCACTTGAAAGCAGTTGATAACCTCCTGTCCAGCATCAAGCAGCTGTCAGCAGTGGCACACATGCTTTCAACCCTTCTCAGAGTTTGCATCAATTATTTTGGCAATCTGAAAAGTGACAAGGAATTCACAGTTCAGTGGATGAAGACATTTAATACTGAAAGGTGTATACTGAGCTTCCAAAATGGGTTGGGAAGGGAGGGAAAGGAAGAAGGGGAGGGAATTTTAGCCCTCACTGTATTAAAGAGCTGTTCACTGTTCAAGTATAGGAAACAGCACCTAGTCTAATAAAGGAAGTGAGATAATATTAATTTCTGTTAAAGAAGGCACACGACTATCATCTGCTCTTCAAGTAAGAAATAAATGTATTTTAGGAAAGGGAGAAGGTGAGGAAGAAATGGACAGAGAGAGCGTGAGGGGAGATGAGAAAGAGGGGGGGAGCGGGGGAGAGGGAGAAGGACAAGGGGGAGAGGAAGAGGTTTGATGGAAAAAAACAAATATACGTGGACGACCAGCAGAACTTCCAAAAGGATGTTAGCTAGAAACACAGAGAGAGAGAGGAGAGACAGGAGAGCCTTATTAATACAGGCAACCCAAGGTGCTAATAGTAAGGAAGGACAGCATACTACTGTACGGAGAGAGAGGGAAGAAACTTCTATATCAACATACACACACAGAGTCCTTCAGGTTTACTTTAGGGTTAAGTAGACCAAGTGAGGGGGGTTTTCTTTCCGTTGTTAAAGACGGCTTCCAAAAAACCTGCCAAAGTATCACTGTCCATTCTATATGATGTAAATAAACACATTTATTTGCATTTTTCTTTATTCACTCCGAGTTAATACTGACTTCAAAGGATCTGGTTACAAATAAGGAGGGCCTCACCACTTTGGAATGGTGATTTTCTAAATCAGAGCTGTAAGGCACCTTCAGAATTCCCCAGCATATTTCCCCAACTGTTTAAGAGCAATGTACTGTAGCACAACAGGCATCTCGGGGATTAAGTCTTCTACCATGAGAGTCTGTTTAGGTAGATGTATTTTACAGTAATATGATAACATGGGAAGCAATATAATATTAGGGAGCATGCTGCATTTTAGATAAATGTTCAAACAGTAATTTGCCTGCTGTTATTTTCCTTTCCAAACTCTTTTTTTTTTCTTTGCCTCCTAATTCATTAGCTGTATATTAGTACTAAGCACCTCTATGGTTATTGAGCTTTTTAACAGTTGATTCTTACAGTCCTCAGTGTATTTACCCTTCTGTAATATCTATACAATGAAAAATGAGATCATACAGACAGATAGAATATCAATGAACTGAGTTCAAACCTTGGACTTTTCTTGACTTTTTTCATTCCTTAGAGATGGCTCTTCCCAAACCTCAAATTTCAATTAACAAGTTTTGTTGAACTACAGCACTATGCAAAATTCTAGCAGCAGATGCAATGGAAAAATAATCAAAACATAAGAAGCACAACAAAGTTAATGAAGCAGTAAACAATGAAAGGAAAGATAGGGTCCCATGAGCTAAGTAGTTAAGCCAATATCATAATACCACATAAGCCACAATAACAATATTACATACTACATACCTTTGTGACACAGGATAAGGATTAAATTTCCTTGATTTTAACCTAAGATTTTTTTCTGTGAAAACTCACCATCCAGTTGCACCAAAAAATGAAAAGAATGTGTTTTCTCATACTGATAACCCAAAAGTTGAGTAGTTTAATGGAATTTCTGAATATGGAAGGAAACAGGAAAGAAGAGAAGCTGACCAGTTTCAAGAACAGTGAGAACAACATCCACCTATCAAGAGCCTCAGTGCCCAGGGAAAACTGTCTGTGGAGAAGCTAGAGAAGATAGCTGAAAAGAAACTTACCGCTCGCATGTATGCAGCTTATGAGTATTTAAGAAGCTTCTTCCCTTTATTTGAACCAGATATTCTTAGTTTTCATCTTTAATCAATGCCTTACCCTTTTCCTGATCTGCCTTGAAGAACAGCATTCCTTCTTGTCACGTCTGATAGTTAATTCATATCAATGAGTAATATTTCAAGGAAGAGTCACCTGAGTCACAAAGGTTTTTGGAGTCACCTCTGAGTATCATGGATGTCTAATTTACTTCTGCACATATAGAAACTATATATAGAGAGAGTTTCAAAAAAATTTTTTTTGAAGAGACTTCAAAATCAGTAATTCAAAGAAGAAAGCTGAAGTGCACGAAATAAAAGATCCTTTTACTTAGGTAATGGTTTGCAATGTTTGTTACCCTTGCTTGTACCGCACAATATAAACTAGACCTGCTCTTTCAGATTCTCAGCAAAGAATATTATTAAAATATAGCCCTAAAAAAAGTGCACAGAGCAGGGGGAGGAAAGAGGAGATCAAGTCTGATCAGAAACATTGCTTTTCTGCCTCATTCAGGCCTCATTCAGGCCAGGAGAAATAAAAATATTTAAAATATAGTATTGCTAATACCTCTGAAATGCAGTCTTTTTGTTGTTGTTTTTCCTGTAAATCTCTGTTTCACTAACAAGAAACACACAAAGCATGCATTAACTGGACAGAAAAATGAAGCTTGAATATTCTACATTGCAGATTTTAGACAAAGCAGACTTTAGAAGCACTAAAACACCCCTTCATAAAGTTTTACTCAAGACAAGCAAATTAGAGGTCTAATATTTCAGCAGTGTCTATAGACAATGATAACAACTAAAGTTTTTCAGAAAAGTAGGAAATGTTAAAGACAATAATACAAAACATTTCTAGCTGTGTTTTTTTATTGTTTTCTCCCTATCTCCTTGAAAAGAGAGCAAATCAAACAGTCAGCCTCAGGAAAAGTAGCAATCTTTTAAAGAAAAATATTACGTCAGGAAAATGGAAATTCAATGCCCTTTCCAAAACTAGATTAATGTAAACTGCAGAATGAATGACTTGATATATATCTGGTTCGTCCCAGTTCACATGAGAAGAAATCAGAGCCTCAGGATTTACACAGTCATTTCCAGAAAGTCAGGTCATCAGATCACTAAATTTAGATATTTAGGCAACTGCACCCAACTCCATATTTGATTGAAGACTTTTTGACAGGTCAGAAGTGCTGAACCTTCATCATGCTAGCAGTGTGCTAAGGAAAAAATGAGCTAATCTCTTCCGGAAAAAAATACAAGCAAACAAACACCCCTGTGCATCACTCTGATTAATATTGATTTGGAGAGTTTCTCAAAGAAAAATAGGTTTAAGCTCATGAAAAAACCAGCAGAGTGGATATGTCATAAGCGTTTAGCATGGTTACTTCAGGTTATGTGAAAGGAGAATAAGGTAGGTCATCCTCCAAAATGCCTTCTAAATCAACAGGTGTCTCTCCTCTAACACACCTGTGAAAGTCATTTCTAGCCCCTTACACCATCTTCGTCTACAGCAGTAGGAGCATATTTGTTCTGTCTTTGTGCAGCTGACATTGCATGGTAAAAGGTCTTTTTTTAACTATCCTTATTAGTAGGACCAATCTCCCACTCTTATTCTGCTTGTTATTGTACAGGTAGAATAACAAATTCTTCCCAGAGTGTTTGCAACTCTGAGAAAAGAAGGCCCAGGGAACAGAGGTGAGAAGGAAACCAATGCACTGGGAGAATGATGAGACAATGTTTGCAAGACATGAACACTCTGCATTTTGTCTCTTTAATTCCCTTTATAATAGGGGCAAATTAACCTTGGGAAGTAGCTATACAAAGGAGTACATGATTTGAACAACAATAGAAAAAAAAAAAAAAAAAAGGAAAGGAAAGGAAAAAGGAAAAAGCAACTGTGCTTTTTCATATTTGAAAAAGGAGTGTATAACCATCACACCACAGATGCTGGGGTTGCTGCTGGCAGATGAGCTAAACCAAAGCGACCTCGATAGTTTGCCAGCAGCATTTCAGCTGCAGAGCTCTGCTGTTCAGTATTGCCTGTGTTGGTGGATTCGCACTGCTAAGTGGCTGGGCGAGCTCAGGGACTGCAGAGCACAGTCTGCAATGTGCCCCCAGAAAGTCAAGTTTAAAAGAGACTTCTTCTCCCAAGGACGCTTGTGAGGCCAGATCCATCAAGACTGAAAAGCTTCAGATGTGTGGTAACAGAGGTGAAAGACAGGCAAGTCCTATGTAAATATACTTTGTTAATATAAATATACATCTTTGGGTTACCAAATTTGGGGAGGCTACAGTTGGCTCTTCTGTTTGCAAGATGAAGTTTGATGGCACTCTATACTTATACAGCACACAGTCTAGTAACTCGAGCTTTTAAACACTTCTAAAATCCATTTCCTACACACCTGTGCGTATACTGTGATATTATGCCAGGGGAGGTAATTATTTTCACTCTTCAAAATCAACATAATGACAAGGTGTGCGGTGTTACCCATTACAGTGATTTCTATATAATTCATTGCAGAACTTAACAATATATTTATCCATCAGACTAAGTTAATTATGATTCATTAGTGAAATGTATAAACAAATGAAATCAGGCTCAGAATCAAACCCATCTTTCTAATGACTCCCATTTTAATATTATGTCATGCTTGTTGTGATTACCATTTGATGGTTTGGGAAATAACCAGTGCTAGATTATTAGTATGACGTAGAATTATACTTTTACAAGCTATCTCAATTTATATCTTGCTCATCTTTTACACATGAAAATGGTTTTTAACAGTTCCAGTGAAGGTTTTTAAGACCGTAAGGTCTTAAGACTTTAAGACTTACGGTCTTAAAAACCTTCATTGGAAAGGAATATAAAAGAAAAAAATAGAAGAAAAAGAATAGTAGAAAAAAATAATAACACCTGAGCACACTTTTTAGTGATTAATATTCCAATTACACAGATTTTGAAGACATCTATTAATTAATAGGAATATTCTTATAAAAAATACTCAAAACAATATTACATAATGTGAACTTGTATAAACCAACATTATCTGTCGGACTTCTGAATTAATAAATATTTAAAATACTATAAATTGCATTCCTAAAGCACATCCTTTATTGTATTATTGCAACATTTTAGATATATTAGATAAACTTTGAAAAAGAGGCATCATATACCAGAAGAACCTTTCTGCTGTCAACAACAGAGATCATAAGGGCATATACAAAGCCATCAATTCAGAAAGAAAATTTCATTAATAATAAATAGTAAAAAATAGATAATAAAAATTGATGTCTATATGTCAGTAAACCAGTAGGCATTGAAAGCTGATCAAAGAAAAAAAAAAAAGAATTCTTATTCTTAATGAGGGCTCAGCAGAAGTTAGGATGACTTATACTTTATAGCTCTATTATATTATGTCATTCAATTTAGAACATACAAAAGTGCACAGAACAAAGGTCTAGAGGTATCGTAAAGTTATTGTGACTAAAACAACAAAGATAAATGCATTTCCCTAGTGGCTGTTCAAAAGACTTGACAAGAAAAAAAAAAGAAAATGATAATTATCTAATGAAAATGTTTCTCATTATATCTAGAAATAATATACAAGATCAAGGAAAAAGGCATAAAAGATCTGAGCTGAAGTAACAGTCGGTGCTACGTTGAATGCATCCCATAGAACAGTCATTTTTGGACAGTTTACTGATGTTTGAGGGGTCTGGATGGCAAGATCCCAGGAGAGGCTGCCCTGAAGGGCAAAGAGGCTCCAGATAGCTGATGATCAAGTACAACATCTTCAAAGTACAAGCACAGTCCTTTCTGATGTGCAGGAAGCTAAGGAAGCATGGGGAAGGCCAGCATGGGTGAACAGTGAGCTGAAGTGCATTAAAAGTATTCAACAGGAGGAAGCAAAGGTAATTAAAGATGTGGCCCTATCCAGCAGGGGTGGATTTAGGAATTTTCCATCCATCCATGATCAAACATATTTGTTTTCTATAATGAGATGACTGGCTTTGTTGATGAGAGAAGCATAGTAGGTATCATTTACCTTAATTTCAGAAAGAATAGAAAGAATATTTATATAGATTCCTGTAGTATTCCTGCACCAAAACAATGAGGTATGGTTTGGATAGGTGGACAGTAAGATGAGTAGGGAATTATTTGGACCATTAAGCTGTAAGTGTTCTAATCAGTGGTAAGCAACCCAACCAGCAGCCAACTTCCAGGAATATTGTTGAGGTAGGAAAAAAGAGCATGTCCTACCAGGGCCAATCCTGCTTAATGTTTTAATTAATTACCTGAATCTTGAAATGCAAGAAAAAGTTAATGCTCTGAGAAAGTTTATGGATGATATCAAACTGAGGAGTGTGGTTCATACCAAATCAACACTGGACTGCTATTCAGAAGGACCTTGGCAGAATGGAGGAAAGAGTTGAGAGAAACCTTATCAAGTTCAACAAAGTGAAATACAAACTTCTGCAGCTGGAACAGAATAATCAGCAGAGCTTGGGAGTCAACTGCTGGAAAACTTGGACTGTATTAGAAAGAGTGCAGTCAGCAGGCCAGTTAAAGTGAAGTGCCTGTGCTTAGCATCTGGATTGCTGTGCCCAGTTTTGGCCTACCTACTACAAGACAGACATTGATATAGTGGAGCAAGTCCAGCAGAAATCCCCTTGTCAAGGGGTTGAAGACCATGACATCTAAGGAGACGGAGGACGATTGAGTTGCTCAGCCTGAAAAAGAGAAAAGTAAGACAGAATCTAATGGGAGCGTGTAAAGATGAGCCAGACACTTCAAAGTGCACAATGAAAAAGAAAACAAGCAAAAGTAAACACAAATTGCCACAAGGGGAGTCTCAGTAGGATCAGGTGAAAAAAAATTCATAGTAAGAGTGGCTGAACAGTGGAACAAGTGCTCAGAGAGGTTGAGGAAAATCCATTCTTGGAGATACTCAAAACTCAGTTGCTGCTTTGAAGGGGGGACTTGGACTAGGTAGTCTCCAGAGGTTCCTTCTCATCTAAACTACTCATGATCCTATGGTATGTTGCATGTTACCATTGCAAGGACTACATATTATACTTTCAGTTTTACAAAAATATAGCACAAATTATTCCGAAGCGAGGCAAAATATGTTCTGACATACCATATTATAGAGAAATAAAGACTGAATTGCTTACAATCTGATGGAGGAAAGACAAGAATGAATTTCTCTGGATTTCATATAAGGACCAGAACCAAAATATTATCAAGAAAAAAAAAAAGAAGTAATTGGGTAAGTGTGCACTATGTGTTCTAATACCAAAGAGCTGAAAATGGAAGTCATTTTTTCATAAATCAGCTCATGGGCTGATCAATCTCTAATGTATTTTTGCTTTCTGTCTTAGCAGAAAGCTAAACCTCCTGCATCTCTTGTAGTCATAGAACACCAGAGAAGTTTCCAGCGTAACACGCTGGAATCTACACTTCCTTCCTCCTCGAAAAAACAACTTGACACTTCTAATATCACTGCAGGTAACTGTCAAACTGTTCCTGCTTGTCTTGCTATTTATGAGAGTGTTTCTGAAGTGTTCACAGTAAAGTTTCTCTCTGAAATTGCTTTCAGAATTTTAAGCAAACTCACCATGATTATACAACAGAATATGAGAATTTTTAAAGCATATTTTGTCAAATAAGCATAGCAATAGTAACAAAATCCCAATAATTTCAAGCTAATATTGTAAATAATTTTATGTTTGTATGTAGGAGAACTCTTATGGAAATCCTGAGCTTAAGTATGGCTCTCAAACATTTAAGGTGCAGTCAGACAATATACTTCTGTGATGAAGCAAAACAACTTGTTTTAAAAATGAGTGAACAACAAATTCCTATAACAATTTAATCATAAAAACCAGCAAACTCAGACAGCTTAACACATTTCAATAAATGAGTCTGACTAATGAAAATATATTTGGTGAGATTTTTTTCTATTCAGAGATAGCTCATTACCAAAAAATATACATAAAGCAAAGAAATTATTCCTAATGAAATATTTTCCAGGCATTATTTATCACGGTGAGAACATTTGTGTTTGTAAATAGATTTCCTTACGAACTTCAGGGATATATATCATCAGAAATATTGCCAGCAACTAAAATATGCTTCATTCGTGATCAATAATAAAGAAAACCTGTCTCTAGAGCACTGAAGAATCTCTAATTTTCAGGACAAATTTATTTTTTTCCTTAGAAATAAACTACAGCTTGGTTCATCAGAACCCCTCATGACTCTGCAGTTATTGCCCTTTATACATGAGATGAAGAGATTTCACTTACGTGTTAAGAAATAATCCAAATATTTACTCCTGAGCTTGCTTCCAGTATACGATAACAGAATAATAAGAAAAAATACCAAATAATTTTGGAAACAGAAATAGAAGTTCAAAGAAATCCTACTTTCATTGACAGAAATATAGATGAACATTAAAAGATGATTTGTGTAGAACTTCAAATGTACACTTAGGATATCTGAAAAAATATTGCATATCATGAATTTTGGGATGAATGTTTGCTTGAAATAAGGTTAGGCAATTCTATCCTGGTCATTCAGGAGAAATCAGTCTCAGAAATCAGTTTGGCTTTCTCCAAAATGAGTATCCTTTAGCCATTTCCCAGAAGTTCCAGATTCATTTTTCTATTTTTATGGAAGTCTTCAGTCACTTAGTAATGGTCACTAACTTCTCCCATCTGCTCCCACAATCTCTGTGCTTCTTTACCCCAAAGCTTACATAAAAAAACTACACCTATAGCTATAAAACTCCTATAGAAATCTATCCCTCTGAGACAAAGACACATACCACCTTTGATGCCATGGATGCTCTCCAAAAATATTTGTTTCACTAGTGTTTTAAAATGTTTTAAAGTGCATCTCTAAATTAATCCTACAAAATGCAGGATTTTGAGAAAAAAAAATGGTTTCTCATCACATAGAAACTCTTAGCTGTTTGCATATAGCATCAGACTATTATTTATAATTATAGGACTCTTAGGAACAAACAGTTAAAATTACTTCAGAATTATGAACATAATTATTCAATAATATACTTAATAACAGTGATAGATAGGCTTCTTCATCCTCCTCCTGATATAGGCATCATAATATGTCCCTTAATAATAAATACAACATTTTCTATGATATTTCTATATAAAAACAGAAGTACATAAAATGTGTGACAAAACAAATAAAGAATGTGTCTGTATTCTGAGGAATATAAAATATATTTTATATTTGAGAGCAACAAACTCTTATGTTCTCATTTCTCATATATCTCAATTGGCATGGTAGGTATTTTTTTAATATTTGTCCTCCTCCTTTAAGAACGTTGCCTTGTGCCTTATTTCTTCTTAGGCATTTGAGCAGCGTAATCATAGACCTCCCTAAGGCATGTATATGGAAAGTCAGCAGATCGTTAATTGGACCAAAACTTTGTATCTCACACATATATCCAAAATGATTAGCTGAGAACAAAATATATTCATAGTTCTCAGCTGCATTGTACGTAACCACTCACCCTGCATCAGGTCTCTCTAAGGAACTCTGCAATGAACTGCTTTGGTCTCCAAAACTTACACTATCTCTTATAAAGCCTTTCCAGCTAATTCAATATTTTTCAGGTCCCCACCATCACTTCTTGTTTTGAACTTTAGTCCCTTGGAAGACACATATGTGGTAAAAGAAAAGTTCAGAGAATTTCTTAAATACACTTTAAACTCTGACATTGCTCAAAAAAATACTACAGTCACACAGTTGCCTGGCAATACCCTCAAATTTCTCACTTGTCCAAAGGGCTCATGTGTTTATATCCCAGTGCAAATTGTCTGCTGTACCTGTCTCTTTAGGTATGACTCCCAGCAGCCAGTCTAACTACCTTGCTGTGAAAGTGCATTACTTCTGAAAGCAGCCTCAAATACCTGCATCTGAGATAGTCACCTGAGTCATTATCAACAGTAAGAGCAGGTCTTAAAAGGCACTGCTAACTTCACATTTAAAATAGGCTAGATGGTCATGCCTTATAAATGTGTATTTTCTCCATTATCTCTAAAAGGAGCCTGGGGGAAACAACTCAGGCATCTACACCGTAAGCATGATGTAAAATCTACTGCCAGCGGTAACCCCACTCTTTACAACCCTTTGCTTCTGGCTACTAAAACATCACCTAGTTCATCTACAAAGCAGGGGCTGTGTTTTCCCAGCGAAGTTAAAACACCAAAGCTGTGTAACAAACCTAAAAGCAATCCATAGGATGACACTATTATAGAGACTCTAAAATAACATGAATCGTGGGAAGAATGAATAACTGGGAAGGATTTACATGAGGAGAAGCTACAGTTTGTTAGACAAGGACACACAGTAGGTGGGTGGTAATTGAGTGAAAAGGGCTAGCAGGTCAGAGGAAGAAAGAAACACTATGATTGTCAACCGTTCAAAGAGAAAGCAGGACAAGAAATAAGATTTCTCACAAATTTATGAAGAAGAGATTAAAGAAAGAAAAACTTCCTCGTGCAATCTTTGGGTGACAGATACAAGTAGTTTTATGATGGGCAAACATATCAATTTTTGGACATCTCTGATTTGGACAGTTAGGAGGACAGCAATATTGGTAGAAGTAGTGGATGATGTAATCCATGAGGCAGAAAACTAGAGACAAAACTTGTACCTTAGTTTTCAGGACTGAAATAAAAGATTGGACTGAGTGTGTAAATTAAACTGCAACATTATGGGACTGACAGCTCCAGCTCACTACACTCCCTAGATCATAGTGGTGGAACAGAGCCAGGGGACAGACTGCATAAGGGGATGATCTGAGGTCCCCAAAAGGACTTTCAAAAGATAAAGGATACTTAAACACCTCTGAACATCGAAACATTTTCAAGGACCAGGGTATCGCACTTCTTCTCCAAGAACCCCCAAGGAGATTTTGGATTTGGGTCTCTCACATAGCTCAGCGCCAGCTCATCAGGGTTAGAGACAAACAGAGCCATACACCTCCTGAGTCTCTTCAGGCAGTTTAGTAACTCCCATTCATAAAGACATTGATAGCTTGGTTCCAGGACACTCCCCTGGGCATCTTAAACTTTCAGCAATGGAATGTGATTAATTGTGAGGTTAGAGATAATCTCTAAGAAAGATAAATGAGAGGTAGGAGCATTTGAGAAATACTTGTTAGTGCCTTAGCTTAAAACAGAGTTAGAGTATTTTTTTGACTAGAAGTCAAAAAAGTGACAAAAATGCCTGACTCCTGTGGCAAAATATTATTAAGGCCTTTTGTTATTCAATAGCAGTTTAAAAAATCTCAGGCAAAATATGAGTTGCAATATCAATAAAGAGCAAAAAGAGAATAGAGCAGGTAGTTATAGAGTATTTTGATGACACTAACAATGAAATCCAGGAAAACATTGGATAAGGTAAGAGCAGGAAGAGATTACTCATCTGGTTTGAATCAGACTGTGATAGAAGAGGCAGATCTTTAATCCTGTTTCAGTATGAAAGTAAATCATTTTATGTGGGGAGTTGGATAACTCTATATGTAAGTTTTGGGGAAAAAAAAAATCTCTTGAAATAAGTTTGACCAACAGACAGACAAAAACAATATCTGTTTGCCCACAAAAGCAAACATGGTATTTTTTTTTCTGGAAAATCTACATATAAACTCATTTTGCTTCAAGAAGGGACAGTTATATAAGGATACAGATAGAAATGCATTCTCTAGTGGTTGAAGAAATTACATTCTTCCTACAACCCAGGTTGAGTATCGCTATCCCTTTGCTAAAGATTGTTGCTGCTCTCATACCTGAGTTCAGAAATACTTAAATGACAACCTGAAGGTATAGGCAGATTGATAAAGGCCACCGGCTATATCGGAATCTTAAAAATCTTTTATCTGTGATGCTATTGTTAGGAGAGGTCATGGCATATTGGGCAGCCACAGCAGAAACTGTAACTTGGGATCTCCAAACTCCCTTATATGCAATACCCAGCTAATATTTCTGCTCTCTATGATAAGCAGCTCATTTCAAATAAGCAACTTTGGCAAGAACCAGCTTTTTAACCTAGCTGAATTCATTTTGGCTCAGAGATCAACTGGAGGCACCAGTGTCATTGACAGTGTCATTGTGAGGGTAATGAACAAGACCTAAAATAGTCCATAGTCCAATGCAAGTTGACTGTAGTTGGTAACACAGGGGGTGAACTCCTAATTCATGCTTGAATAGACTATAAGTACCCAAGCTTTTCTTTTTCCCAGACTTCTTTGGACTTCTCAAGAACCCTTACATTCTTTCACATTTGTATTTTTGTCTGGTCTGAGGAAATTTACTACAACTCACTTCTGCAGAGGTAAATATAATTGTTTTCTGTATAGCAGAAGAAAATAATGAGAAATGTTGAGCTGAAGTCCTTACTGTAAAACATACAACTACCTTTACTGAAGGAACATCTTGAGGATGTTATTGAGTTACTGCACACGTAGAATCCCAGTGGCTATTCATAGGGCATCTTCATGGGCTTCCAAGATAGAGGTACAGCACTGCCATGTGACTCTTAACTGCATGCAAGATACACACAGATTGGTTGATCCTTAATCCTCCTAAAATGTAACATGACCCTGTGTGCCTAGCAGGGGGTTGGACTAGATGATCTCCAAAGGCCCCTTCCAACTTTAATGATTCTATGATCTCAGGAAGACTTGCCTATAATTGCTCGACAAATTCAAAAATATATGCAGCGATCAACAGAGCTCATATTTAGATTATATTTTCAGTAAACTGGGGAAAAAAAAAAAACTCAGGATGGATGCCTAAGCAATCAAAATATGATGGTTATGTAATAAATCTGATCCGCCAGGAGACATCATCACGGTATTATCCAGAAAATGCTAAAGAATATTCACCAGCCACATCCGAGACTCTTGGGGTAGTTAATGTCTTTACATTTTTTAAATCCTGCTCAGAACGGCTGGAGCAAACATCATAGGTAAATTGATTTTTGCAGGATTGTTTATATAAGTAACTGCTCATCATTGTGAGTTGAGAACTTTCAGCTTCAGCTGTGGAAATCAGAAATTCTCAAGCAAGAGCAGCTTAAGCAAATGAGTCACACAGCTGGTATAAGTTTTCTGTGGTCTCAATAACTCAATGAGACAAGGATTAAAAGGGCTTTATTGCATGAACACCTAAGAGTGAGGAGATTATGGTGCTGATTTTATTTACACACTTTTCCAAACTTTAAAATTATTAACAGTTGATTATTAATAGAAGTATCTTTCCCATTGATTCTCAAGAATCATATTGGGGCAAACCCTGGAACAAAAATGTTCAAAAATATTATGTCCTCAAATCCTTTCAGCTTATGTGCTGATTTTTGCCCTTTTTGGTGAATAATGCCCATTTTAGGAGCCATTAACCAAGAGGAGACTCTGCCCTCATATGAAGGGGGAAAGTAACAGACATGTAGCTGTGATTAAGACAGCACCTGCTTTTACTTCCATACTGGCTCATGTGATTTCTCACGACAGAGCGAGAGATGACAAAACTTGTTATCCTTGCTCAGGGACACAAAACAGCAGCATCAGCAAAGAAACAGGTAGTAGAGATTCTTCAGGCACTTCTGAGTGTCCCAGCCACTTTTCTTCTCTATGTGCTGTGCATGTAGAAAATGTAACCTTTATATATACATGATACATTTAAATAATAGATGTAGTATAATCTTGATTGAGAAAACAACCGTATCAATGTGAGTCATAGTCAAATATGATAAGTCAATGTCAGCCACAATCGAGTAACAGGGTATCTTGCTTCAGATCCAGGGACCAGGGAAAAGCTGTAGGGCTATGCATCCACAGTTCAGTACAGTGAGCAGAGTAATAAGACAAAATTAAAGGCCCAGTGAGTCACCAATTGGAAAAAATGAGTCAGGTATATTAAAGCTCTTCATATTACGTACAAAGGTCTGTTCTCCTATACCCAGGAGAGAGAAAAAAAAAAAAAAACACATAGGAGAATAGAAGATAGCAGTGGCTCCTCTGCCTTATTTATTTCCAACTTCCTTCTAGATTAACTCTGCCCAGGAGTTGTCTCTTATTTTTTCTGCAGCTCACAGCCTATACTTCTGCCCCGAAAGCCTTCTCACTGACTCTTTGCCAGCTGCTCTGTTTTTTTTTTCCCATTAGTCTCTTTCCACACACAAACTTACCCAAAACGGCTAGTGATACCTCCCCGTTTACACAGGCCATGTACACACTGTGCTTTGAACAGACAGGTCTTGCCTGACAGTTGCTCTAGGATGCTTGTGACCCATCAAGATGAATAGCATTTAGTACATGAGAAATGTCACGCCTTGATTAGTCCTAGTCAGAATATCAAATTTTCTCCTCTACATGACCACTCTTTAATTATTTTTCTCTGCCACCACTGAATGAATGAAACCGTGTCTTTCCAAGTGCATGGTTTCACTTGCTCTTTTGCAGAGCATAAGTAAGGAATTTCACAGCCTCACAGCTGTGTATTATAAAGAGAAATAAATTAGAAACTGCAGGATGCTTGAGAACCAGGAGTGAGTTAAGAGCTACAGATAAAACTTTATTTCAATTTGCTTTTTACTTTTACTTTTCAAGGGTTTAAATTATCCTCCTAAACATCTACTATCTCAAAGAAGTTTTATATGCTGTTTTAAAGTTTAAAGACATTTTAAAGCTGTATGGAGACAGCTTTAAAATGTGCCAGCATACACTAGCAATAGACTTATTTTATTCCGAGATATATTTCTGAAAATGCTTATAATATTTTCTTACTGGATCTGCCTTTTCTGTCACTTGATCTGACTTATTTACTCAATCTCTTCCACATCACTAACATGAATTTCATTGGAAATCAGTTCCTGATTCCACAGCAGAAATTGGAATATATACAGAAGAAAAAGAAGACGAAAATAAAAATGAAAACATTTTCTTGACTAGGGGAACACATATGAAGAGTGGTGTTCTATGCACTTTGCCAGCTTAAATAAAAACAAAAAGAAATATCTGTTAATGAATCAGATTACTGTTAGAGAGGTTGTTTAGAAGAAATTCGTATATGAGCGAGTGTTTAACTGATGTCTTATGAAGAAATAAGTTTCAATAAAAACGTAAATAAAATGTAAAATTAAAAAAAAAAAGTGACTTCACACACCTCAGTTACCATCACTGGTTTTGTTCTGAGGGGTTTTTATAAATAAAAAACAGCCTGAGATCTCTCACTGCAAAAACTTTGCTTGCAGAAGCTTGTTCAGCTTCCCACATACAAGACCTATGCGATGCACAACACATAAGGGAAGCATTGATACAGCTTACATGCCTATGCTTTGAATTCTGCTGCCATCAAGAGCATTTTTGTTTTATAACAGATCACAGATATTAGTAATTGGATTAACATCATGGCAAATTTTAGCTGACACAGTACCTTTGCCTCCTTGTATATACTTTACAGAAGTCTCCCTAAATAACTTATTCTTTTTAATTATGGATTAAAACAATGTGTTTAGTTATAGTGTTGATGTTGCCAGTCATTTCTTATGGAAAAGTATTCAGTGAGTTGACTGCCAAGACCCTCATTACCACAACAAGGAGTGAAAATCATTCTGCTCTGTTCTTTTTAAAACTGTAATTGTCAAAGCATTATTTTATTTTTGCAAGTAAATTTCACATATCAAGGCACTGCTACCAGACAAATAATTCAAATTAGGTCACAATAAGCTTGTTTTCTTTTTTTCTGCCATGAATATCTGTGGCTTAACTGAATGCTTTCCAGCTCTTATAGATAAAAGTGACTGGATGCGTAACAATCCCTTTCACACCATAGGAACAAGTGCTCGAGCTGGAAGGAACAGGCAGCTGCTCCCCCCTACTGAGTAAACATGATTTGGACTCACCACCTGCCGTACTTCTTGCTGTGAAGTCAGTGGATTACCTTAAATGCATATGACACGGCTCTCACTTTCCCTTCTTAGTAAGGTAAAATGCGAGTAATTCATTGGAGGGCTTTATTAACAAATATTGTGGATGACTTCCCTGAGGTTAAACAAAATTCTGTGAATTCTTAAGCAGTATCTTCAATCAGGAGACCGCATCTAGGGCCATCCCCTAGTGGGGAAAAAAAAAAAAATAAAGACAACATCACAGATGTTATTTCACATCACCATAAAAACCAAATGATTCTACAAAATATGTTACATATACTTTTTCCATAGGTAGAAAATTGAGGCATAGAAGACGACAACATTTTTGGAAGAAACTCCGGCTCAGGCTCTAGTGGAGATGTTAATATAGCCTGGTATTCTGGCTCTCCAAATAAATACCTTACCTACCAAGCTGATCAAGGTTTCATTACATCCTGTTGGCCTCTTGTAAATTCCTTATTCTACAAAACTTTGGTGAAAATAAAGATATAGAAAAAACTACCAATTCGAAACTCAGTTTAGATAAACTTGAAATGATTCCGATCCTATCTGAAATAACTTCTTTCTCTTCCTCCTCTCTTAGCTAAACGTATCTGTCCATCCATTCTCTAAGACTTTTTCTCTTTGCTCAGGATCAGCAGAAATAAGAAAGGTAGTGATTCTTCCCAATGTATTTCACACATTAATCACTGAGTTATGTTTGCTCTTCTAATGGTTAGGACCTGCAAACTCAGTCATCAAGAGGACACTTCTCTATCCCTGTTGTTTGACTTCACAAAAGACACATCGCTTTTACTTACATACATTTGGGATGAGAATCTGCAAAAGGATAGAAGAAAAGCCTTACCACGGACATGCTCTCATCTCGAAAATTCACCCCTGCAAGATTTGTCATATCTAACGTCTGAATCTCATGTTGGATTTCAAAAGATAAGATTCACCCGTCATCTTATCTTGTATTACTATTAATGGGAATGTCCCCATAACACTCAGCAACATGTTAGCAGTCTGATTGCTTTCAAGAGTATGGAATCTGGCTGCTTCCAAAATTCGAAAGCTCAGCTATGTTCATCTCAGCCTCAGATCCAAACTTGCATCTGGAGCTTTTGGAATAATGCTTTTTGTGTCGAGACAATCAGGGGATCATGCATGATATGGAGACCATGTACTGTAAACACTTTGTTATCTAGTAACATTGAGATATTTACTGTCCCATTTCAATAGTGGTCTTACTGAATACGGGCCACAATACGCATTTATAAAATATAATACCAGAAGGACATCTTGAAAATAATGTCAGCTATCATAAAAAGAATATTATGCCTGAAATGTACAGTTGCAACAGAAGCCTTTGAATTATAGCTGCTGAAAGATCATGTCACAGAAGCTTGTAAAAGCTCAGGACAGACTGAGCAATTAAGGCAGTTTTCAGCAGTAATATCCTGAAATCTCAGCAGAATGTAAACCAAAAATTTGAAACACAAAGAAAAACACAGGTGGAAAACATAAAGGAGAATGTGGTACTGAGGTCACAAGTATAACTTCCAAATCACCTAGGAAAATGATCAGAGCAAATGGTTATGCAGAGTCTGTGATAAATATCAAATTGTCTCTGTGGAAGGGAAGGAAAATGAGGAATCTGGAGAATAAAGCAGGAACTGGGATTCAGAACAGCGTAAGCAGGCAAATTCATCCAGATGGCCTTTTTCTCTTTCTGTCATAACTTATGTTCTTGGAACCTACAGGGCTTAAAAATGATTTGGGAGGCAAGTCTCAATTGACAGTCATTGAAGCTTCTGTTTTTATTTTCTCTATTTCCTATCCCGAGTAATTACAGACCATGAAGACACATCTCACCTTATGCCCCATGTGGGAGGAATCAGCTTACATGGATAATCTTTTCAAACATAAAATGACAACAAGGAAAGACCAGACTGGATCTTTAGGTTTAACCCATAACAAGGAGTCTTGCATAAATTTAACCACAATGGCATTCCCCCAGGAGATAATGTTTCCCCCTAACATGGATGGCATTTTCCTGCTGATCACAGTAAAAGCTACTGCAATTATTGTTTATGACAGGGGATACAACAACTGGCGATCACACTGACTGAGTTTTCATGGCTCACTGAGTAGGTCTGAAACTACATTTGAATCAGTGACCTGAAATATTCTGTATTCGTCTAGCAGGAGAGGAGCTGTGGATACGCCAGCACAGTTGTATACATGTATCCTGGATGACATGTATGCACAGATAAAATTATTCCCATTTTGATTCCAATAAATACTACTGTTTCTGGTAGAATCTCTGAGATCTCCTGCAGGTTAAGTCCCCCTTTACATATACACTTGTGAAATTTGCCTGTATTTCTTCAGAATAGGAAACATCCGCTGTGATTACAGATTAAATTATTATGGAAAATAGCTAAATTCCTTGGAAATACAGAAAAAATATATATAGCTAAGATATCCTTTGAAGAAACTCACTTTCCTAAAATAAAAGTAATAAATAGTAAGTGATCTGGTGACACGATCTTTTTTTCCTTAAAAATAGAATATTAGAATGTAAAGTATCCACCCATGTACAATCCAAACATGCAGCAAACTGGTTCCCATACATCATGCCAGATCCCAGGGCCTTTGGCATCTAGATGTTCTAATGACATCTCTGTGGATATAGGTTACTGAAATGTTTAACAGCATACTACTGCTTAAGATAATCCTTTGTGTCCTCATTGTGACACTGAGCTGCTTAAGAGCGGATTACAAAAAATGGTAACTAAATACTATTGAATTTCACCTTTACATGGGGGTTCAGTTAAAAGAAAAAAGAAGTTGAGTTTATACCCCACTACAAGTCTGTGTCCGGGAGAAGAGCTATGCTTGCAAACAGCAATTATAAGCCAAAAAACACCAGGATGACAGGAAGCAATTGGAATATGTATTCCTTCTACTGTAAATGAACACATTCCTGGTGACACCTATTTGTGTTTAAAAATTTCAGTGAGTGCAGAATTGGTTAATAAGACTCTACAAAGCATGTATAGTCTGCAGTCTTTGCATCAGGAACAAATAAAGAAGCTTAAGTTGCCTATGACTATTTAAAATGAGATTTTGTATAATGAGATATTAGAGCATGGAAAAAAAAAAGAGAAATAAATCAATTATATAGATATACTTAACAGTTTGTGTTAATATATCAAATGATTACCTGCAAAATGACTTCTACATTAATAGACATCTCTGAAACATGAAACTAAATAGTTAATTCATTTATGAAATCAGTGAAAATAGATTACCTTTGCAAATTTACCATGATGCAAATATCACCCTACACTTCTCCAAATAATGTTAGTAACCATGATCACTAGGACTGCAAGTATATGTCCTTCATTTTATCTCTACTTTCCACTAGGACATTCCCCCTGTAAAGCAAAACAGTACTTTTCACATTCTACACTCTAGCTGCAAAACAAACTTTAATTGGTACTTATGCCCATTGAAACAGATATAACACCTCATGAGCAGGCATTATGCCATCTTGACAGATGGGTATGAGTATCGGCGCAAGGCATGCCAGAGAACAGTGTGTGCATCAGGTTATGTAAAGGGGCCAGATTCTTATCCAGGGATATTGAAAGGGTAGTCTGTACAGATTATCAGCATTTTTATGAGCCTGAGGTAAGCATCATCATTCCAGTTTGGATCTACATTAACAATGGAAATGGAAAAATGTATTTCAAAGACATCGTAAGTAAGTGAGCTTTTGACTTTCTGAACTCATAACAAGGGGAGAAAAGAGATATATCCTCCTTTTGGCACTTTCCTAGAACCTCTCATTAGCCTTTTCCAAGATTTTTCAGCAGCACTGTTGAGCTTCCTGCCAAAAGTCAACATGTGACCTTCTATTAGCTTGTACATCATGAAAACTCTTTTGCCACCATGGGTCTTATTTACATTTTACATAATTGTAGACTCTATTAAATCTGTTACCCAAACTAAATGGGGATGAAAAATTACCTTCTTCTATTATCACTAAATAGTTCACAATTAACACTGAACTGCAAATGAGAAAATAATGTAGCTCTTTGAGGAAACCATATGCTCTGTGCTTTAAAGAACTTGTCGAATAGCTGGTGAGTAGCTGGCTTTAAAGAACTGGTGGAATAGCTAGTATACAATGAATGCCATCTGCTAACTAACACAGAGTATTTACAAGGGCAAACAGTCCTGATAATAGTTACCTATTCTTGGTAAATAGCTATGCAACTTAACATAATATTGTTTGGACAATTATCTGAATCTGGTCCAACATTTTCCTTTCTTTTTCTCTTCCTGTCATTGCCATTATCTGGAGTGTTTATGCAGAGCCCCACTGGCAAAGGCAGATTTAACAGTTGCCATTCATTCAGAACTGATGTGAGAAAACATCCCCACTCCTTGTGGAACTGAAAGATGAAATAATGGAAGCCTTCACCCCAGAAAGGCTGGCACGTTCAAAATTGGCTTGCAATCTTAAATAGACAGGTGAGCAGCAAAGCTGTATTAGGAGATGGATACACCAAAAGTTACTGAGCTCTGTTTAAGAACTGCAGTATGAAAAGCAGACACCAGCAGCAGAGGAAAAGCATTCAGATAAGTCAGCAAGGTTGTCCAAAGTTCTATAAAGAAAAACTGGAGGCAGCTGCCAGAAAGAAACAAACAGCATTTCTTAGTTTGAGCAGTGCTTGGAATGTCACTCAGCAAAGGTGTTGTCACCCGATATTTGCATTTCATATTGCTTAGAGGAACAGGACATTCCGGACTGCATGAAAAAAAAGCTGTAAAACATCATTGCTTTCTCACTTCGGCAGATAATTTGCTATGCTTTGATATTTGGCCTAATTAGAAGAAATCAAAGAGTAATGCCTACGGGGTTATAAGAAATGTTAAATTAATTTTTCTAATGGGCAACAGCCCTGTATCAAAAAATGTTAAAAACATTTCAGGATGAAACAGTGTTGCTTGTCTGCTTGCCTGCAATGTGCAAAGTGTTTAGTTGAAACACATAGTACTCTGAGAGGGTCAAGAAGCCTGTCCCCTTGGAGGCTTCGTTTTGCCAGTTTGCCTCTCTGCAAGATCTGTGAGCTCAGTTATCTTCTGTTATGTCAGCAATAAAGACATGACAGGCAAGTACAAACACTTTGTGAAGATGGTTTGTGTTATCAATCCCTCAGTATGTGTTTTACTGACAGACAAAACTTACTACAGAATCACAGAGTCACAGAATGGTTGAGGTTGGAAGAGATCTCTAGAGATCATGTAGGCCAACCCCCCTGCTCAAGCAGGGACGCCTAGAACACGCTGCACAGGGATTATTCCTATAGACACTTAAAGGTACAATATTTCTATACAGGTAAGATTTCTTTTTTTTTTTTCAACAGATGCAGCAAGGAAGATTTCTATGATTTATACAGGTTGAAACACTTTATTCAGAAGTTCAAATACTAGGCTAGCCACACATTCCTAGTAAAAGGAAACCACATGTATTTTGATAGCTCTTCCTCGAATTTAAGAGTTCAGAGCATTTCTTATCTATTACAAAATTAATTGTTCCATCTCCAATCTGGAGATCCTGGGACGTTCCAAACTGGGAACTTTCCCAGGAAAAACCTCATTTCAAGATAAAAAATAGTTAATGAAGAAGATCAAGCCATTTAAGATATTTAAGATATTTAAAAATATCTTTAGCACTAATAAAGATGCAAAGGATGGTATTATCATGACAATAAAAGGGTGTTTTTTGAAGTCTGATTCTAAAGGAAAGAAAGAAGGAAAAAACAAAATAACAATCATGTTAATTCCTACGCTGATGTAGGGATAAAGTTATTCATATAATGACTTCAGGAGATTTTAGCAAGATTAATGGCCATTATTTGAGATCCACTGTGCTCCAAAAATGATCACTTTCTACAAAAGTTAGAATAACACAAAATATTCATAAGATGGAATTATTTAGCTACATCCAGATTTAGGGGAAAAAATGATATTTTCAAATATATTAAGATTTTATTCAGTTTAATTAGATTATGACGAATAACGTGCATTATAGAACTCCAGAGTACCTATAAGATTACTTCTGTTTGATGTGAGATGTCTGCACTGAGAACATTTCCATATGAGCTGATCACTTACTGCTTTCATTAAAGTCACTGAAGTGAAGGAGATCTCCTCAGGTGGGAATCATGGCATACTACAGTGGACTCGAATCCATGTATACGAAATCCATTCATGGCGTGGAATTCATGCATGTTTGATATGCCCATCTATATTCTCTCATTTGAGTTTCCTGTAGATCTAAATTTCACCAGAAAAGATCCTTAGCACAAGGCACAACTCTGCTTTATCATTTAATTTCAAATTTCAGATTTGAAGACACTTTCTGCCATGACTGCTAATGGTTATGGAAAAGTAGTCAGTTTCTTCCAGAATAGCAGTAAGGACAAATGTATCAACTTCCTTATCATTCTTCAGAAATGATTTTTATCAACTTTTCTCCCTAAATGGAGCTGGAAAAGATATGCTTGACAGTGACTAATTTCTAAAGCTACTTGTCTGCTACTTCATCCATGTAAAATTATGAGCATCATCTCCCAGTCCTGGATTTGCCCAGAACTTCTGGCTATTGGTCTTGACTCCCACTTTACTTCGGCTTTGTGACATGGAGCATCTGGAGCTGGAGTAGTAAGAGGAATAGTAAGGAGATTGGTTTGACTTTTGGTTTCAGAAAAAGTAAATTGGTTTTGTCTTTTAAGGCAAAATCAGTTTCTGCCTCAGTTTCATTTCTATGGGTGTGAAGTGAAAATTAGTAGACTTTTTGAAATGGTCCTAACAAATAATATGTCTTAGTTTCCTGTTTTAGAAGTCTCTATTCCCTGTAGCAAATAGAGAGAAGCAGACATCTCTAGAGGGTCTCAGAGACATAGCTGACAGCTACTGCCACACAGAAGTCCAGAGAGGACTCAGGAACAGATCCATCCTACAGGTGATCTTTTTTTCGTCAGTGACCATGATGCAAGGTACCTAACTTAGGTACCTTGCACCTAAGTACAAATTCTAAGTGGATACTGCACTTTCCTCACCTTTTACCTTAACCTGATCATACCCTTTGTCAATTCTGTGTTCTTGTCTATGATATTTTATGTCAGAACTCATTTGAAAATCTTTCCTTAGAGGACACATTAGGAGTTTCTTAAGAAGTTGATTAGGCAAAGATAAAATAAATTCACACAAGCACCATTCATAATCCACACACTGATACTACTCAGTATCTGTTATACAAACATGTTTACATAGACTCAGAATATTTTGACAGTTAGTCAAAAAGATTCATAAGGCTGAATCATTTAGCTACACCCAGACTTGGGGCAAAAAATGATATTTTAAAACATATAGACAGTTTTTGTTCAGTTTAATTATATTATGATGAACTACATGCATTATGGAAGTCTAAGGTACCTATAATTCTGAATGCTTTGTGTGAGCCAAAATGGTTGCTTTCAGCTTTTAACCCAGCCATTAGATCTGCTTTTGGCTCTGCTGGTGATTGCAAAGAGAGATGGTCTCAACCACACATGCAAAAACAAATAAATAAATCGTTATTTTTTAAATTGTCTGTTAAAGTACCTGTAGCCTACTTGAAAATCGGTTTACATGCGATCTAATCTTAGTTACAGCGGAATGATGCAGATATTCTATCGATTCTCTGAACTTGTACCAAATACACACCGATAAAAGCAAGACCAGAATCTGTCCCCTAAAATCTATTTTTGCAGCAGCAGGTTTCTCTCTTTTGAAAACAGCTCCCAGTCCTTCAAAGACTTCAGAGGAAGGAGACTTCACAGACCTCTCCCCAGCATCTCTTTGAAGTATTATAGATGTGATGCTGTTTCCAGGAAAGAGTTTGAAAACTGTAAAAAAGAAACATACCATGCAGGAATCTTACCATTCATCTTTTCAAAGTCCTTTGCTATTTCTTGCTTAAAGAACGCTTGCACATTGCTCTCAATGACATAAATCTCTATAAATTTGCGAGGGGTGAAACAAATTGGTTTGGTTTGCACAGAGTTGGTGTCAGTTATTTATTAAGACATACTCAGTAAACATTTATTTATCAAAAGCACAGACTTTAATCTTTATGAGTCCAGCTCTCTACTTAGCTCCTAAAAGTTTGCACCCTTGGGGATACGTAACAGCACGGAGTTAGAAAACAAGTAATCTAGAATATTCAAAGAAAGCACAGAGAAATAAGTACCCTGAATTACAATTGCAATGAGAGTTAAATGGGATATAGAGTACTTTGAATATCCCAGCAGTAAGCTATTGTACTTACAGATCTGTTCACATTTTTCTTTCTTAGCTTTTGGCAACCTCTGAAACAAGTTGCTCATTATCCACAGACTAACGTCCTCAACTAAGTCTGTTGAACATGACATACATGTTCTCAAACACATGACACTACAGTTGCTGTACATCCTCTATCTTCACATCCTAGCTGCTGTCACCCTGGTGGCACAACTACAGACAGAGCCATCTTAGCCGCACGCAGAGTTTTGAAGTTAAACCAGAAGGCCTTTCCCGTGAGAGAAGGTTCTGCGACTCAGTCACAGTAAACACTACTTATTTTCTTGTGGCCATCAACCTGAATCTGTCGGCAAGAGGCATTCTCTAGAGCAGAGAGTACTACCAGGTATTCTAATCTATCTCATGGTAAAAGCATTTCTAAATGATATCATGAAGCTCAGATAAATTAAAAGAAACAAATGATTCTACGATTTTCAAACCTCAAAAGATTTGCTGCGTTTTGAATTCTAGCTAAAGAGTTGAAATTTTTCCTATTTTAATATGAAGTTAATTGCTCACCTTCACATTTCTTCTCGGGAAAATGTATCACAGAATTATGAATGTGCATATGCATATGTATTTGAATACATACATATAGTTTAATACTTTGGATCAAGTTTATTACTTTGAAGGCATTTGAGCTTCACGTACAACTGAGTGAGCTTCTGTTTCTTAAAGAATGTTTTTCCTGGTACTTCCACATATATTTGTAATATCTTGCAAATATGTACATATATTTGGCGTCCAGGTAGAAATACATACGTTGAAACTCATGAAATACATATTTTGTAACCATTTCTTAAGAGCGCCTCACAAGACTGACTAGTTTTCATTGACCGATCTCTGAAAGGTTTTCTGTGAGCCTCAAACTCCAATTGCCCTATAGGTGTGCTCCCAGAGTGAAAACACAGATCAAATTTAAAATCATAAAATCAGACGATAGATTTGTCTCATCTACTTTTAAACTCATGCAATATAGACATCTACACAGGGTACAGATGGTTACATTAGGATAGAATGACTCTCATCCAAAACCAACAGCTCAGGAGCATAGAATATAACATAGGTCCTGAGTAACACCCCTAAATATGAGTTCCGTTCCTTTCACTGGCACAGATGTTTCTGTGCTTTTCCTTATACTAGGAGCCAGGAAGGGCTACCACTTGGTCTGGTCCAAAGAACAGAATTTCTTAAGACAAAATAATACATAATCTGCAAACTTGTCTACTGCTGTTCTTAGTAAAAATTACTGTCATTAATTTATGCCAAAGACAAATGACTGGCTTTCCTTAAATGATGATAATACCTGAATTTCAAACTCAGACCCTTCAAAAATAAGCATGAATATGGAAGTTGTCTCTGTAACTAATCCATCAGAATAAATAAAAATATCTATCTTCCAGAGCAATTTGAGACCCTTTAGGCAATGCGTTTCTAAAATTTATTCATTCACAAATTGTGTTTTTGAACCTTTTGAGCATCTGCACTTTGGTGCAGAAAAATAGCTGATGTTATTTTTGGGGGTGTTGCTGGCACCAATAGATTTTAATGGCCCTGACCAGCCTCCCTTGGTCCCGTGGGACCTGGAAGCTTCATTTAAGCTCAGTGCTGACCACCCAGTCCTGGCTTGGGTTATGCTGCCAGTGTGCTTCTTCCCAGCCCTTTTCTAGCTGCTCTGACTTCCTGAATAGATCTCCCATATTGGCTGTGAATCTCACTTGCCACCTCACGTTTGTCTGATAACCCCAGTTATTATACCTGTCCAGGCTCTGCTTACTGTTGGGGCCTTAGTAAGAATATATAGGAAAGTGGAGTTTGTGGGGAACTGGACGGACGCCTAGCAACCGAACACCTGGAGGAGCACTAACCAGCTGGGAGCCTGTAGCCAATGAGTGCTGCTCCTCAGCGCATGCCCACCTGCACTGGTATAAAGCCCTGCTACAGACAACAGCAGCGGGGAGTTGACCTCACTTTGTGTGGAGGTGTTGTTTGCTCTGGCTTGTGGGGAGGGCCCTGGCACTTGGCGCAAGAGTGACCCTCGACAGCTTACCACATCTGAGTGCTGTGGGATGGGACCCAAGGGGTGAAATCCCTGCTCTTGCCAGTCCCTTTGCACCCTCCACTCTCCCTTCCCAGCCTTCATCCAGCACCACCACCCCCTGCATCCAGACAATATTTGCAAGTATCTTTGAACAATAAGACTAGACCTGTAGAGTGAAATAGGTGTCCCTGGGCATTAATTTCCATACTATACAAGTCTGGGGGTTTACTTCAGATTAGCTCACATCTGAAGCCATGAACCAAATACTATTAATGTCTGCAGGTGCTCTTCTAAAGAGCATTTTTCTCTACAGTGTCATCCTGAAGGAATTCCCTGCACGGGATGAATCAAAGCATGATAAAATACAGGCTGTGGGAATATTCACTTCTAAAGCATACTCCCGATCTAAACTAATAGGCTGAAATAGATGACTCTTAAGACAGTAACCACATTAAATATGTACTAATGAGATGTTCCAGAGATTAGCTATTGAGTAGTAAAAATCACTAATTTGGAAATACTTCAGAAGCTATCACATTATAAAAGTTTTAACATTCTACATGCAAAAAGTTCGAATTGCTGTAAGACTTTTCTTCTTCTAAGTCCCTTGTGGATGACACATGGAAATCAATGCAGCAATCCACACAGAGGCTATGAGCAAGCACAGATGCACAAGACAATGCACACCAGAGGAATATCTTCTACCAAGACTCAATAGCAGTTTGTCAACCTGGCACCCTGCCAGTAAAGCATCTGTGCTCGGCTTGCAAAGACATTCTTTTGCGATACTGGTATAAAAGGAAACACTTTTAAGTTTCTATTTCTTCTTTTGAATATCTTTGCATTATCTTTTTTGTTGACATCTGGGGCTACAATAGAAGATCACAGACATACTGTCATTCTGAAAGAGTTCAGTTCTCCATGGCATCTATCTGTTTGATTTCATCATATAGTCAGGCAGGTTGATGGCTCAAACTGAAATGCAAATATGAAGCACCATCAGGTAATGACAATTGAGACTAACACGGAAAAACTACTGTCTCTGTGGCAAGGACACCAGAGAGGTCAGCACAAAACCCTAGCAAGGCCCCCTACATATGGGGGCCTTTACACAGGAGAGCTTCATGGAAATCCTACCATATGATATGCAGTACAGTGGATAAAGCTCATGCTGAAAAACAATCCTCTACCATGCTAACACACATGAAACTATTCCTGAAAAGGTTTGTCACAGATGATATTCCACAGCAGGCTCTCAACAGAGGACCAACCACTTCAGATTTCTAGAAAAATGTGCAGAAAGCCCCTATCCTTATTGTAAACTTGTATGGGCTTTATGAATTCCTCTGTTTTTCTGTGCTACATGTGGGCAGTAAGTTGTGCTAAGACTGTAACAAGATACTTTCTCTTTCCATAAAGAAGGAAAGGTGCCAAGGTTCAGACTTCTCTGTCCAAATTTCAAAATACCAGTAGTAATACACAGTCATATTCCCAGATTGCAGTTAAGCAAATCAAGGTGATTTGTTTTCTCAAACTCACAAAGTCATTGGAGGGAATTTCTCGTATATTTCAACATGATCATTTTTGTCAGGCCTGAATAGTGCTATCTCTGCACATACTTTAGTTGGTTTTCTTATTTATGGATTATTCCTCTTCTAATTTAGGACAAAATCTGTACTCAGATCAGTTTGTTCTTGGAGTCCCCAAACCATCACTGCTCTGAGTTATTAATCTGCCTAAGTGGATTAAAAAGTAGTTGCAGGGGCTGGGAGAGGGTATCTGTTCACTTAATGATCATGACATCTTTTCTGAAACTTCTCCAGATGACTGCCTAACTAGCAACCTTGATCCATCTTGCACTAACAAGTGTTCCAAGTTTACTGCCTTTCTGCATTGCCACACTGCCTGATATCTTTTTCAAATGTATCACACACTTCTGCAGTCGTGGAAGAGCTACATTTAGTAGTTCCTAGTTCTGATCTGTGTCCCTTCAGAACACGGAGGTTAACTTAATTTAAGTAATGTTAGGCTAATAAATACAAATCAGGTAATGTCTCTCCTCCTGTCACTTTCACACAGGATGAACTCCTTTTGCACAATCCTCAGGGAAAACTTTTTTTTTTTAAAAAAAAAAAGGATTTTTCAGCAGTTTGTTTTGGGGTAAAAGATTTTTTCTGCTGGCCAGGGAAAATGTTTGTCCATAAATGAATTCTGGGCCTGAACTCCATTACAACAATATTGTCATCCTATTTTATTTTTTTTTTTTTTTACTTGAGCAGAGTGAGGTACTCAAACAGCAGTGTGACTAAAAGGCCAGATATTAGAACAGGTTTACATTTAGTCTGCTCCATAAAGTTTGAGACGCACCATGCTTAATAAACAGAATAACTGCAGAATAGTAATGTGCTAGACCAGGAGGTAGGAACATGTAGCTGTGTGATCGAAACCCTGTCCTATTTAAGTCAGTGACAAAACTCTATCTGGTTGCTATGGGGTCATGATTTCACCCTAAAGTTTCTTTTTTAAATGAATGCAATGAAGGAAATACTCATTCAGGGACAGTCCAAGCAGTATTGACGCTTTAACAGCAAAATTCAGTCATCTGCATCTTCTTGGACCCCCGACTTTCATTCTCTGATTCAGGGAATACTGACATTCTTCCTGCTCTCCATATGGAAGAGGAGGAATTAGTTATTTCTTCTTTCTTGCTTTATTCTTCCTTGTTCCTTCCTTTATTGTTCTCTGAGGGATCTTAAGCCATTTAATCTCTGTATGCCCAGATGCACTAAACAAATGGTGCAGCTTCAAACTGCATTTCATCCATCTACATCTCTTTCATTAAACATTCACCCTTCTGCCTAGCTAGATTGATTCAGGTTGGATCTCGCCCATGTGGAAATGTTTGGCATCTGTGTTTTGGATTTTATATAGGCTACTAGAACTTATCTGAGCATACTCTTGGAGTCCATTGGTATTCTTTTTCTTTGTACTTTACAAAGTTAACTGAATGTCATCAGCAGTCTGTTTTTCTTCTATCATAAAACCATTTAACACATCCAAACCTGTCTCCGGCATATGATTACATTAGCAGCACAAATGCAAAGAGGGTTGCTTTGCACTGCCTTCCAGTTATGTGAGAAGGGAGGTCAAAAGGGATTAAATGCCTCTTCCACCATGACAGATAAGATTTCTCTCAAACTAAGGTAGCATACTGCATTGAAAGGTGTAGTTCTTCGTAAAACTGTATCAGAAACCTTACCAAAATAAGTCTTTGATCAGGAAAACTCTTTTAAAGTAAATATACAACACATATACTGCAAAATAAATATTCAGTTTCTGTAGAAGAAAAGCATCTATGTTAGACAAATAGGATTTTTATATTTAATTGTTCATATTTTTATTTAGTTCTTTCTGTGTAATCTTTGAATATTTTAGTGTGCATTCTCGTGTTATATTTTCATGCCTTCCCACAGTATTAAATTAACTCCAGTTTCCCTCCCTTTGCCCACCAAAGGAATCACCATAATATATTGTCTCTAAAAATTTCTAATTTACCCTATTTATAAGGATGTGTTTAATACCTGTTTCAAGCTATTACAGACTGTGGATATTCCTGTCAAGTTTTGGACTTGCCTAAATTAATAACATAGCTAATTTGAACAGCAGAAAGAGTTTTAAAAGGGGAAATATTCAAGCTGGGACCTTCAAAGAAAATAAATGAGCATAGTAGGAAGGCAAGGAGAGTTAAGCAACCTTTGTGTATTGGTCAAAGAATACCAAAATCTTCTTCCAAGAAAAAAATGAAAAATCCCTGGGGTATATCTCTGAGAACAAGATTAATGACTTGATGCTATACCACATCTAAAATACCCAGAGTATTTTGTTTCTTTACTTTGGCTTCTTTTTGTCTGATTGTTTTTGTGTTAAGAAATCAATTTAAGCAAGTTAAGTGAATGGTATTTAAGTTAAATTCTCCTAAACTAGAGATAAACTTTACACATGCTGCTTCCTGTTCTAAAGAAAGAGTGACTACCAGCTTGCATGTAATCTCACAAGGTGTTTAATTAACCTTGTTGATGAAAATGTGAAAATGATGAATAACTTTGCATTCAAAACACTCCACTAAACAGGGTCTTTTATGAGCATTTAGTATGAAGTTATTCACCTGCTTTGATCTCTGAGCAAATGAGGCAAAGTCTATGCCAGCAAAGTGACTCTGCCTTCATTAATCACACTGTTCAATACCTACTTTTCAACGGTAACATCTGGACACAAGTCAACATCAAACCTAGCTTATACGGCATTCATTAGGAGAAAACGAAACATGTAGTATTTGGTCAGTGCAACTGTGGATACTGAAGCCCTTTTCCTATTGTTGAAAAACACACTACTACAAGAAAAAAAAAAAGTCAAAAGATACGACCTTGGATTCCAGCTCTTTTAGTAAAGAATCACTACTTTTTAACTTTGTGATAGGACGTCCATCTTCTCATAAAACATAAGATATCAACAAGATTAGCAATGGCACCAGCAGACAATTCTGTTTTGAAAGTGATCTGGGAAGGGATCCATTTCAGAAATGCGCCTTATTTCTAGCCATAAGTATGATCCTAAATATAGGCACATATATGTGCCTGGGATACTTCAGCTGCTGTAAGAGCCAGTAGAGATCTAGGCCTCAATTTAGTGACCCAAACTGAGGCATCTAGTGTTCCATGAACTGCCTTAGCTTCCCTGGATAACTTCCAGCAGATCGCCCAGAAAAGTAGGAGTCTCTGGTAGATCCTGTGTCATATCTGTCATTCTTCTAAAGATGTCTTCAGTACCTTTGATGTCACAAATTACCTAAATGTGAGCAGATAACTCCCTGTGCAGTACAGGCAAAGAGTTTTGAAGCTTACCCAATATAGATGTCAACTGAACAGGTCTCTAGACTCTATTGCCTCTCTTGTCTCATGGCATAATTCAGAGGCTTAATTGCCTGAACACACATTCGTAGAGCCTTTTTGGGTGTCCTAGCGTATCTGAAACAACTTCTTGACAGTTAGTTGATTGATAGTTAGGACACAAGACCTGTGAAAAATCTTGCCCTCTGGACCAGCAGTTAGAAGCTCAGATAGATCCCTTTGGACCTCCAAGTGATCGCATATGTGCGCAACACAATTGCGCCTACAATGTCTGGATTTTACTGTTCTGATTTTAGTGGGCAGTTTCTCATAGCACGAAAAGCATGAGAGGATGATGAATGCAAACTATATACACAGAGAATTAATGAGCCATTAAGAGCTGCTTCATGACTCTATTATCTCATTCCCATTAAAATCAAGGAATCCTTTAACCAGGGTACTTCTGTATTCCAACATTTAATCTTCAGGAAAAAACACAGCTGGTAAAAATGTCTCCAGTGACCACAGTGAAAGCATACAAATTTAGACCATCTGAGGAGCTGGCCCACAGCACCTAAAACAGGTGGCAGGGCTGGTCCTGGTTCTGTTCTCAGCTGTGATATTATTGATACCCATGAAGAATTTCAGGCCATGGTGCTGTGCGATGGAGAAAAATCACCTACCCTTGTAACATCTAAAATGAAAGAAACTCAGTTTAATGATTTTGATAGCACAAGCTAAAATGGTGGTTGCACCAGAGTGAATTTAATCCAGTGTTTACCTATATGAATTGAGAAGTTATGAATCATTGCTTTGGCCACTATCCCAGTTAGCAATAGCTTATGAGTATAAAAAGGAGTAGACTATACATTTTAAATTAAAATAAATATTTACCTTATACCTTGAAAACACCAGTTAGAACAGAGCAATACAGTCCATAATTTGTATGATTCATCTACCATTAAAGTAAGCTTGCAACCTTTGTATCACACTTTATCTTCCTTACAAGTTACCGATTTGGTAGGTATTTATCGCAGTGGATATTCATCCACTCAGTGGTGTATAAATTGAAACAGATGTCAGTGAACAAACTCAAATTTATTTTCTATCAATCATGTTCACAGCAATGAGCTTAAGCAAAAGCAACAATGCCAAGAATCAGGCTCGTATTATTGCTGACACATTTACTAGGTGCTCTGAGAATCTATTCATACTGTCCTTATTCTGAACCGCAAATACGCCATCTTCCACTCGCAGGCAAAAATTTGAATAATGCCTCTAAAGCTGACTAGGGGAAAAGTTAATGTAAAGGTTAGCTAACAAAGACCAAGACCCCACCTTGCATACAGAGCAAAAATCAAGCTGCATCTTTCTTAACTTTAAAAGGAGCCTATCAAGGAAAATAACGATATAACTCCCATGAGCAACATGCAAATTAGGGAATTTATCTCTAGCAAAATGTTTTATGCTATAGAAACTCACAAATAGACTTGATTCAGTGACAGTAAATTAAACACGGTGGGTAGTTCTGTTTGACTGATGAGTACACATGCCACTGGCAGCAGGGCAATGACATATACAGGATAGTAATAAATACTTTCACTAGCAGTTCAGCAGGCATTGCTCAATGACACTAAAAGAAGACAGAGGCTTCAGGCAGAAATGCAGCATAGCTAAGAAAAAAATATTTTGCTTTTCTGCAGTTCTTTTTTTTTTCCTGCTGATCAGGAAAATAATAGCTATGAAAACTGTGTTCAGAAAAAAAAAGTATTTAGGATCTGTCTACAAGGTCTTTATGCTGTTATTGGTTTGTGCTAACAGTGAGTTGCTCCAGCTGACACATACCTCCATAACAACATTGGTTGTTTTCATCTTCAGGTATTTGCATCTCCCTGTTTCTCGCTCTTATTCTGCTCTCCAGCCCTACTGTATTCTTTTCTGACCTCCGCTTCCTGCTCCCCATTAGAGCAATGGCAAAGGTAACTTTCCTTTGCCAGCAGGGAAGGAAAGGCAAATCCCAGGGCCATTCAGAAGAAGAATATTGGGTTGCTCTTAATCATAGTCTAGTAGAACCTGCAGTATGGGCACAGGCCTTCCTATATAGGGATGCTAAGCCCAAGTTATTTCACAGTGTATAATACTAATTGCCAGCTCAGTAGCATTAACTTCCTCAACTAGGCTACCCAACTCTTTCAGCAGATTGATAGAGTTCACAGCCAAACCACAGACATGGCTATGCCTCTGAAGCCAGAATAATGAGTACAGCAGAGCCTGCTGGCATCTGCCTCGACCCAGGAGTGCTTGAAATACATGCCAGAAAGGATGAATTCCTATCTTCCTTGCTGGACTGTGACGATGATGGTGTGCAAACTTATCAGCGACTGGAAGTTTGGCCAAAGAAGTGAATGCTGAAGATGGGGACCATCACCAGGGGAAGGAAGGACTTGGAGAAGGCAAAGAGAAACTCAGAGACCGTAGAGCAGAAGGTACAAGCAAAGCCTTGTAGAGCTCCAGGCTGCCAAGAGGTCTTTTAACACAGACAGAAGGTGATCCATGGAAGAACTTTAGCAAAACAAGAGATATTAGGTGAATACGTATTTTAATTGCTTCATTTCAAAGAAGGACAAAGCGAAAATAACAGTAATAATTATCCCGAGCATTTAATGAGGGTCAGAGGACTAGGGACTGGAGAAGGAGGTAGAAGAGCCCAAAGTTTACCACATCTCTGTGAGGCACAGGGTCCAAAGCGGTGAAAAGCCAGCACCAGACATAATCATCTGGCCATTAGCTATGCAACTTGTACTCACCCTGCCCTGGCTCCTGCCCAGCTATCTCAGCAGCAGCAATATGGGGACAGATAAGAGCCAGAGAGCTTCCAGGCAGGGTGCCTCTCCTGGCACAGATCAGACCACTTGCTGTGTCTCTCCAAAGCCAGTGGTGGTGCCAAGCAATAGCCCAGCCAAACCTCCAGTATCGCAACCAGCTGGACCGATTATTCACTGATGCTTTAGAGGTCCTCACCTCCAGACTAGGCTTGATTTTAATGAACATATTAACAGATGTTCCTGGAAACCCTGTTTCTGCTATTGCTATGGCTGCTGACCAACTGAGCTGTCCCTTCCTTCCCAGGACAGAGTGGTCAGTACTGTGATCACACAGCTATCAACATCACTGCTTTTTGATCAAAATCCCTCTGCTTTTGAGAGAAGCAATGACTTTAACCAAGAAGTGAAAAGTCCAGAGGATAGTGAGTTTTGTGTTTCCCCAGAAAGGAGCAGTGGGTAGGTTGTGTGCCGCCCCTTTACACCAAAAGGAAAGGACATCTCTGATGGGGAACATTCCAGGCAGCTCTGTTGGAAATTCAGTGTACAAACAAGCAATAACCAACTTGCGCTTATATTAAAGCTTTCAGATTGGTAATCAAGAAGCAGCGCAGTACCTGAGAAATACAGATAGATAAGTGTGTTTGGATGACAGACATTAATGTAGGACCTTAGATACAGAAGAAGGCATATAGTTTTGTTAAGTAGATGTGAACCTGTAATGCATTAATATGCTCAATTAGTCCATAGCTAAATGAAGCAAGAATTATATTTTCCCATTGATATTGTACCACGCATATCTCTACGAAACGTTAGTGAATTCAGACTGTGTTGACACCAAACTATTTAAGAGACTTCCCAAGTCCAACTTTGGTAATGTTAGAGTAGACAAGCATAATAGCATAAACAATGTGGAATTAACGTAAATGTGAATGTAACTAAAAGAAGAACTTGGTCGTATCTATGCTTACAAGGCATATAAAAACAAATCAAAACATCTAGCAAATCTCACAAGCCTCCCAGAAAGTCTTGGAGTCCAGGAGTGGTTAGAGAAAGCGTATGATAATGCATTCACCCAGGCTACTTTCCACCCTGGACCTCCTGATATAAGAACCTGCCTTTTATTGGGTAGAGGCTGTATTTGTGTTGGGAAGTGGCTGGTAAAAGTTAGTCAAATGTCATGGCTGCCTTGGAGCATAAAAAAATCAGTTCTAGGACAGCACCATTCTGGGATATAGATCTAGAGCGAGAATAGAAAATTAAAACCTCTTTTTTTTTCCAACCACAATTAGGAAAGTATGTTCCTTTTCAGAATTGCCAAGGCAAGAGATTATTGCTGAGTAAGACATTCTAGATTTATACAGTTATAAATCTAGCTTGCTCTTCCCAGCAGCTCCTCAGGAGACTATTAAAATAATTATCTGCCACAGTTCAGAGCCTTCCTCTTTCCCCCCAGTCTAATAAAAGCAGTCCCAGGAGCAGATAGAAGCACTGCTGGTGCTACCTCCCAACTGCCTCATCTATGCAAGGTCTTCACTGCCTGGGGTTGCTGGTGGACAGCCTTATACATCTGTCCTGGCAGCTTGCCAGCCTTGCCTGAACCCTCAGTGGAGCCATAATAGAGCGTGCATGGCAGTTGCGTCTGGTCTTGTGGGTGTCTTTAGAAATAGCCACAATAGCAACTGTGGACAGAGCCAATGAGTCTTTTAGTTTTAGATGCCTTATGACTGTGGGGATAAACATGTGGTGTATTAGAGCTACGGTTCTCTGCCTTGCTGTGTTTTTATGGGAACATAATGACAACCATACTGGGCCCAGTTAGGTCTATAAACCCAATAACTTGTGTCTTACAGTGACCAAAGTCAAACCATTCTTTCATCTATCTGTTCACTTACTGTTTCTTATTTATTAGGTTTTTTGTACTTTTTCCACTTCTGCTACCTCTATCGAATATTCTTGAATATTGCTCTCTTTTTTTGAGTTGAATTTTAATGCAGTGTAAGAAAAGCAGAAATTTCCAAAATCTGGCAAATCCAGTAAAACGTAACATGGAAATGTCAGTAGTTAGATTCCAAGGTATCTTGCTATTGCTATATAATTATATTTCATTTTCACGTAGAGCCTGAGATTGTATCACTTTCTACTGGTTCTCTCCATGTAGAGACCAATGGACCTCATGAATCATCATAAAATTCCAGCAAGCAAGTTGTAAGAGTTCTGTATAATATTTAATGAGTAATCAGGGGTCAGGTTTAACAGCTGAGAAATCTTGATGACACATTTTATTTAATAAGTGCATAAAGACTCTTCAGTTTGAGGCTGCTCAGGCTTCCAGAAATATTTAATTCAGCCTGGACCTGTTTAAATTATCAGCAGAGGATATGCCTTATTCTAATGACATCACCTCATTTTTGCAAACATAGTTGTTTCTTTAACATGTATCATTGTGTGAAGACTGAAATTACATGAAATACAAGTGGTCAGTAGATTCTAAAACATTTTACAGTTATATTTCAAGGCAGTGTCAGTTTATGTCTATATGCATACATTTGGCTAACATGATCGGCACTCACTGACTTACGATTTCACTAAAAGAAGCTTGCAGAATTAACATTTGTGATAACTATCCTCTTGATAATTATCAACCTTGATAAATGTTAGTCAAGCTGATGTTTCTGAAAAAAATCTGATTTCCATCATATTTCTTCTCTATTTTCTCCCTAATGCCAATATTTCTTTTTTTTTTCCACTAAGAATACTCAGGAATTTTCCTTCATTTGCATTTCCAAAAGAATGTGCATTTACCACAGAATGGAAGCTGTCTCTGATTTGATAGTTCCACTGAACTTGCTAAGCCATCAGTCTAGACAGTGGGTTTCTTTGCCTATGAATGATTTTTTTTTTCTTTTTGGTAAGCATATTTGAAAGCGTACATACTTCTTGGCTGTGAGTAGTTGGGAATTAAAGTAGTAGTAAAGACGTTAGGGGAACATTGGCATATGTATATTTTTTTTCCATTGAAGGTGCAGTCACTATGATAATGAATTAAACTATAATGGCAAATGGCAGCCAATTATTACTTTCCTTTTTCAGGACCTTTAGAAATAACCTGTAGACCACAGGTAGAAAAGCACTGAATGACCAGCACAAAACTTGTTCATCAATGACTTGAATGAGGCCACAGAGTGCACCCTCAGCGAGTTTGCAGATTACACCAAACTGGATAGAGTGGCTGACATTCCCAAGGGCTGTGCTGCCATTCAGAGAAACCTGGACAGGATGGAGAGTTGGGCAGAGAGGAACCACATGAGGTTCAACCAGGACAAGTGCAGGGTCCTGCACTTGGGGAGGAATAACCCCAGGCACCAGTACAGATTAGGGGTTGACCTGCTGGAAAGCAGCTCCACAAAGAGGGATTTGGGAGTCCTGGTTGACAACAAGTTAACCATGAGGCAGCAATGTGCCCGCATGGCCAAGAAGGCCAATGGGATCCTGGCCTGCATCAGGAGGAGCATTGCCAGCAGGTAAAGGGATCCCTCTACTCTGCTCTGGTGAGGCTGCACCTGGAATATTGGGTGCACTTCTGGGCTCCCCAGTACAAGAAGGTCATTGAGCTTCTAGAGAGGGTCCAGCATAGAGCCACGAAGATTATTTCCTCATATTTGTCATATGAGGAAAGACTAAGAGAGCTGGGCCTGTTTAGTCTGGAGAAAAGTAGGCTGAGAGAAGATTTGATTAACATGTTCAAGTACCTGAGGGGTGATTGCAGGGAGGATGAGGCCAGGCTCTGCTCCATTGTGGCTGGTGACAGGACAAGGGATAACGGGTGTAAGTTGAAACACCAGAAGTTCCACCATATGGATCCCATATGGAATTTCCATATGGAGATATGAGGAAGAACTTCCTTCCTGTGAGGGTGACAGAGCCCTGGAACAGGCTGCCCAGAGAGGTTGTGGAGTTTCCTTCTCTGCAGCTCTTCCAAACCCACCTGGATGTGACCCTGTGTCACGTGCTTTAGGTGTCCCTGCTGGAGCAGGGGGGTTGGACTAGATGGTCTGTAGAGGTCCCTTCCAACCTTAAGCATTCTGTGATTCTATGAGTGTTCTTGTCCCTAGCGAAAGACAATAGTTTTATCTATATATTCCTCAAACAGAGCAGAGAATTAGACATTTAAAAAGGGACCACAAAAGTTAAATGCACAAAAGCCATCTGTTCTTAGGTACTTAGTTACTGTTTTCAGGCTGCAGGAAGAGCCCACTTTTTGGATGTCTTCCTCTGAATATGTTTTGTTAACTTGTACAAAACTTAGCATACTTTCATGTATTCACTGGAGAAGGAAAAATATAAGCCTATAGGTATATAAGAAACAAAACACCTGATTGCAGTCAAAACTGCAATTAACACTTCATATTAAATATTTAGCCATGCAAAAATCAAGGTAACCTCTCTTTAACTATTAGGTTATCTGACTAAAAGCTAATCAAATCAAATTAAAGATCCAGTGATGATTTGAGGAACAACAACAAGTGGAGGAATCCAAGCTGAACATAATGAATCTGCCACCATGATCACAGGAAATTAAACTTTTGTCTTCAGTGTAAAACACACCAACTAAAAGAATTATTGTGAAAAGGGGTATAAAACCTATTATAGAATGCAGGGGAGTTTGGGGATGCAGCAAAAAGACTTGGGGATTGTAGAACACTTCTAATGGGATGAGTAGGAAAAGAGACAAAGGCAAGAAAAGGGCAGGATTGGAGAGGAACAAGCATGGGAAAATGAAGGAAAAGAGAAGAATAAATGGGGATGATCACATGTAAAGAGGCGAGCAGACAGTATGCACGTTTGGCCAAAAACTGATCTTACCACAGTCTGCACTATATTCTTATTCAATCATATTTCTAACTATGTTTTATGGGAGTACAATCCCTATTCTGAACCTGCATGCATGAACAGTTAGCAAACTTCAGATCCACCTCATCAGCAAGTAGGACAAGAGGTGCCAGGTCCTGACATTCTGGATGTCTAACCCTACCTACTAGTGGAATCCATAAGGGGGAAAGGATGTGGACCCACTAGCAAACTTCGAGCTGGAGAGGTTACATGGCAGGAGGACATCAGCATCTTGAAAAAATGGTCAGAGACGGTGACTGGTTAAGGGACCTGGTATCCGAAGTGTTAAAGCTGTTCTGATAGATGAAGAATCCATGAAGATGGGTGTGCCTGTAAATCAAGAGAATCAGAACGTATGCGCGTGTGTGGGCACACATGCAGGTGTATATGTGTATTGAGAGTATGCACCCAGCCTCACTGCTGGCTGGATCTGGCCTCAGAAAGCCACTTCATCCTTCAGGCTAGGACAGGAGGAACCCCAGATTCTCACAGGAACACTTCAGTGTTTCTGAAGTACACTTAATACAGTGAATTTGGTTTTCTCCAACAAATAGTAGGTAGGTTGTTTTTTGGGTTTGGGATTTTTGCAGGGGCAAGGGGAGAGAAAAGGCAGGGGAGGATGGTTCTATTTCTTGTCCACTGACTCCTTCATGGTTTGAAAGGCAGGATATTTCAGTCCTATGGATCAGCACCATACTGCTCTGACAATAGTCTTGAAGCAATCCCAAAAGTATCAGTGGAAGGATGTGCAGTCAAACAAAATGGATGCTGAAGCAACGTTGAAGGAACAACTGAAATTGACAGTACCACTGTTGACAGGAGCTCATTTGTTCATTCATAGAATCATAGAATCATAGAATGCTTAGGGTTGGAAGGGACCTCTAGAGATCATCTAGTCCAACCCCCCTGCACACGCAGGGACACCTAAAGCACGTGGCACAGGACTGCATCCAAGCGGGTTTTGAAGATCTCCGGAGAAGGAGACTCCACAACCTCTCTGGGCAGCCTGTTCCAGTGCTCTGTCACCCTCACTGTTAAGAAATTTCTCCTTAAGTTCCTATGGAATTTTTGGTGCTTCAGTTTCCGGCCATTTCCTCTAGTCCTATCAGTGGCCACCACTGAAAAGAGACCAGCACCATCCTCTGCACTCCCTCCCTTGTGGTACTTATATACACTGATTAGATCCCCTCTCAGCCTTCTCTTCTCCAGGCTGAACAGGCCCAGCTCCCTCAGCCTCTCCTCATAGGGCAGATGTTCCAGGCCCCTGATCATCCTTGTGGCCCTGCGCTGGACTCTCTCCAGCAGCTTCACATCCCTCTTATACTGTGGAGCCCAGAACTGGACACTGGACTCCAGATGCGGCCTCACTAGGGCTGAGTGGAGGGGCAGGATCACCTCCCTCGACCTACTGGAGACGCTCTTCTTAATGCACCCCAGGATCCCATTGGCCTTCTTGGCCACAAGAGCACATTGCTGCCTCATGTTCAACAATTCATTGTTCAAATATTCTCCAAATCTTAAAAGTCTGGCCTTTAAACCACCTGAAGAACTCTTCTGAGTGTATGAGGGAGGGTGCATATTGCTCTTAATTACAAATAACATAAATGTGGTTCTCCTAATCGCATGTGACAAACTGACTTTATATATAAACATTTACTCTGAACACACTGAGATAAGAAAAGACATAAACACTTCGGGAAAGATGGGGAGAGGGAAGAGAGAAAGTAAGCACTGGAGTAGAAAGACTGAGTTTAGCTTCCTAGTCGGTTCCAGCTGAGAATTGGAATCACAGAGCAATGTTGCCAGTAAAGGGCCTCTGAAGGTCATCTAGTCTAATGTTCTACCCAGAAAAGGGCTAACTCAGAGCAGGTTGCTCAGGCCATGACCGGTAAGGTTTTGAGTCTCTCAAGAAATGGAGAGGTTTTTCACTGCCACTGCCCAGTTGTCCAGTCTGTCCAGGTCCCTCTGGATGGCAGTGCAGCCCTCTGGGGTATCAGCTACTCCTCCCAGTTTGGTATCATCAGCAAACTTGCTGAGGGAGCACTCTGTGCCTTCATGCAGGTCATTGATGAATAAATTGAACAGGACTGGACTGAGGACTGACCCCTGGGTGACACCGCTAGCTGCAGGCCTCCAACTAGACTCTGCATCACTGATCACCACCCTTTGAGCTCTGCCATCCAGCCAGTTCCTAATCCACCTCACTGTGCACTCATCTATCCCACACTTCCAGAGCTCGCCCAGGAGGATGTTATGAGGGACGGTGTCAAAAGCCTTGGTGAAGTCGAGATAGATGACATCCACTGCTCTCCCCTCATCTATCCCCTCATCTATCCAGCTGGTCATTCCATCATAGAAGGCTATCAGGTTAGTCAAGCATGATTTCCGCTCGGTGAATCCATGCTGACTACTCTTGAGTGCCTTCTTATCCTCCACATGTTTGGAGACAACAGCCAGGATGAGCTGCTCCATCACTTTTCCAGGGATGGAGGTGAGGCTGACTGGCCTGTAGTTGCCTGGGTCCTCCTTCTTGCCTTTTTTGAAGACTGACGTGACATTGGCTTTCCTCCAGTCCTCCGGCACCTCCCCCGTTCTCCAGGATCTTTCAAAGATGATGGAGAGCGGCTTAGCTATGACATCCGCCAGCTCACGCAGCACTCTGGGGTGCATCCCATTAGGGCCCATGGTTTTGTGGGTATCGAGTTTCCTTAGGTGCTCTCTGACCCAATCTTCCTCTACTCAGGGCAAGTCTTCCTCTCTCCAGACTTCTTCTCTTGTCCCTAGGGCCTGGGGCTCTAAAGGGCTGCCCTTGGTAAACACCGAAGCAAAGAAGGCATTCAGCAACTCTGCTTTTTCTGTGTTATTCGTAACCAGGGTACCCACCCCATTCACCAGCAGACCCACATTTTCCCTGATCTTCCTTTTGCTGTTAATATATTTGAAGAAATTTTTCTTGTTATTTTTAACACCTCTTGCCAGATTGCATTCCAAATGTGCCTTAGCTTTCCTTGTTGCATCTCTGCATTCCCTGACAACATTCCTGTATTTCTCCCAGGGGACCTGTCCTTTTCTCCACATTCTGTATACCACCTTCTTCTGCTTGTGCATTGCCACAAGCTCCCTGCTCATCCATGCAGGTCTCCTGCCCCCTCTGCCTGACTTCTTACACACTGTTGCTGGGCATGGGGGAAGTGCTGCTTGAAAACTAACCAGCTCTCTTGGGCCCCCCTTTCTTTCTAGAGCTCTAGCCCATGGGATTCTTCCAAGGAGGTCTCTGAAGAGGCCAAAGTTGGCCCTCCTGAAGTCCATTGTTGCAAGGCTACTTACAGCCCTGCCACCTCCTCGTTGGATCCTGAACTCCACCAACTCATGGTCACTGCAGCCTAGGCTGCCTCCCACCTTCACATGTCCTACAAGTACCTCTCTATTTGTTAGCACGAGCAGCTGATCCAGTCAGTGATTCTTTCAGCAGGTTTCAACATATGCATGGCAGGAAAGTTTGGTTCAAGGAACCAAAATCTGTGAAGCTCAGATCTGTGAAGCAAACAAATGAAGTTTTGTGTTGACTCCTGAAATTGCTGCCTATTCCCTCTGCTCCAGATAGGTGATCAGAGGCAACCTCCAAGAAAGAATGGGAAGTCTTTAGCGTCCACTAAATACTTCTACTCCTTTCTTAGGACAAAAAGCAAAATAAGAATTTAGATTCTTCTCCAGAAGAAATCAGAAATATATTTAGTTTGGAATTTGAGGAAATGAGTTTTGGTTTGAGCTCTTTTTGGGAGGGGGAGAAGAATGCCATCTTTTTGCATTAATTGGTTTGCATTAATTAAATTATTTCTCCCTCTCTTTTGCACTCCCATGTCCAAAAATGTTACTAAACTAATCTCCACAGCAGGATATCTAACCAAACTTTCCTTTCAGGAGCTGAACAGTTAACCTGATATCACTTTGATTATCCAGTAATACAAAAAGACAATTCAGCCATTCAACTTGATACTATTCAAATATTGAACAAGGAGCAACTTACAAGAAAATAAATGAGAAAGAAACTCTGCAGATAATTGTCCATTCTGATAACAGGACATTGAAATAGAGATATGAATGTCCATAATTTTAAGTGCTTTTATCATATTTAGATAATGTCCAACTAAGCCTTACAGGAAAGCCTGATTTCCATCTGCAGAAGTGATTTAGGTGTGTATCTTTTATTTTTCAAAAAATATTTATTGGCTAGAAATTAAGCTAGAGGCCCAGAGGCATTTTCAAAAGAACTTGGCCAAATAGCTCTCATCGTTGAAAACAAACACCTAAAAATGTGACTACACTTTCCAAGAAGGTTATTGTGCACATTTTCTCATGTAACCATAATCTGCTGCCACCTCTGCCAAGATATGCAGCAGTCCTATATACTCCAAATTCCTAAAGGAGGTCACTTCTAGACTGAGTTTTGCTCCGTGACATGTAAAGAGCCATGTAATAATCAGCTACTTCATTGGTAATCTAATAGAAGCAGATTTTCTCATGCCACTGCCCCTACCTCCCCACGGAGAGTATGTCCTGTTTTGTAACTAGGAGCCCTTTATCTTACCCTAACAAAATGGAAACACAGGTTTTCCATCATGGCTTGTCACAGATTAGGTCAAGTTGCAAACTCTTTCTACTCCACTCTTTGTTTTCCTCTCATTTTCTCTGAATTTGTCATCTGTAAAAAGATCTGCATATGTAATAAAATGACTGATGTAGAAACTCTCAGAAAATTAAACAGCTTAGTTATTAATGCAGTTCAGAGCTGCTCTAGAGAGGATTCAAAGCTAATGATGGAAAGGCAGTACAGTTTTTAAATGAATTTATTGTTCTAGAGCTTTCTCTGGGATTCATCAATATCTTGCCTTTACTTCTTGTTCTCCTTCACTTATAGTAACAAATCTCACCAGGTTCCACAGGATGCCTCTTTTCGCCATCTCGGTCTAAGCCCCGAGATGCCTACATGTAGAAGAAAACATTTTTGCCAGGTCACAGGCAGAACCTTCAGTCTGAAGATCAGCTGCTTCAAAGTGCATACACACAAAGTAGTTCTCAGGTTAGGTTTCACTTCTTGTAGTGCTGACATGCTGCTGTTCAAAAGAGATTGGAAAAGTTCACAGCAGGCATGAAATGGCTTAGGTTATTCAAGACAAGATGGCTGGGAAAAGAAATGTAGAGAAAGACTCACTGGGCAAAGCAACTGAGCAACATGATCTCCAGAGGTCCCTTCCAGCCTCAGCCATTCTGTGATTCTGTGATTCTGTGATTACAGTAAATTAAATGCAGCATAGCTAAAGCAGACTAATGCACATTTATAGAAGCAGTTGGAACACTCAGCATAAAGTACCAAGAATCCCTGTGGCCAGCTTAGAGCTGGTCAAAAAGCAAGTGCTTAGCATATGTGCTAAGAAAAAAGCAGCTAGAATTCTTAAGCCATTTTATACTTGAACAGTAATTTATGACTCCAATGTTAAATATAGTTAAGGAACATCACATTGCACACGTTTGAGTAGATGTGTTTTTAAAAAAAACTTTTCAAGTTTGCCTAAAAAAATCATGTTACCATTATAGTTAGGATTTATTTGGAATGCCAGAACAAATAAGTTATGCTAGTAGTGCCATGGTAGGTTTTCTGTTTGTGTAAAAATCTGCAACAGCTCATTTTTCCACTTAATCCTTACCTGCTTTAGTTGATAGAGTCTAGCTTTTTACCAGCTGAGGATGCTTAGTTACTCACCCCATCATTCTTCAATCCTGTCCATGCTTGGGTAATAGCAATACTGGTGTTTTCTGCTGGACCCAGAATGTGGCATTTTCTTTCAGAGTATGCAGCAATACAACACTCTTACCAATTTTGAGGTAGTATAACAAGATCTTTGAAAGGTAAGTACATAAATGGCTATTTTCTTTGTGATATAAAGTGCATAGAAACTTAATATTGTAAACTATTCCCATTTTATCTCTGCCCTTCTTCTCCTTATTTTTTATACTTTTGATTGTAAATCTATTTGAGTCAGCATTTGGTTGTAAAAACTGCAGAAATAACCCAGCTTCCCCACACACCTTTATTTTCCAGTAAGCTACATGTTTGCCACTCACCTTTCTGCCATTGCTTGAATAAAGCAATAAAACAGTTAAGTTCAGGATTCTTAGCAATGTCAGGCCTTTGGGATGTGAAAAAGATAAGGAGCAAAAATGCTGATAACTTCAGTGGAGTGATGCGTTTCTCAAATCACTGTGAATGTGTACGGCTAATCACAACTTTTATGCTCTCTCAGTATGTCTTGTTTACAGATGCTTATGTCTGCATTTAATGCCCTGATTTGAGATACAAATAATGGTTACAATTGTTGCTGCTGTTTGAAACAGATTTGTTTTTACTACTAAGAATAATGTTGGCTAAAAATCTCACTGGAGATTATTTTGTTCTCCTTTGCTTTCAGCAAGAGGCAATGTTAAAGACTGTACGTTACGGTGTAGTTTTATAGTCTCGTTTAATTTCAGGAGCCTGAACATTAGTTACACCTTTTTATGTTTTGTTTGTTTTCTTTTTCTTTGTTTGTTTTCCCACATGTGTTGGATTCTTTTATTTCTTATTTCAGTTTCCTTTGACGGAAATAATTTGGACCTTGTTTCTAGGATTTCGTTGCTTGGAACTGAAGTTAAAAAGCACTGTTCTCATATCCCAGTGAGACAGCAGGCAGCCCATCAATATTTTCTGTGATGGATGTTTTTCAAGGCTGATGCTGTTCTCCCTTACATGGATGTAAACTGGGAGCAGCTACACTAAGAGCAGGTTTTTATATAGGAGAGTAGGTCTAGATCACATGATTTTTTTGTAATTAGCTTTTTTTCTCCTGATAGCTGTTTAGAAATATAAGAACCATAATGAAATAGCCTATCGTGTACAGAAACTGTTACTATTTCATATGGCAGATCTTGATCTGTCCAGATGCCTGCCACATCCAATTCCATGGGGAAGGATGCTCAGGGGCTCAAATTTTGCCTCGAGCCTTGTAGCACATATCTACTGCTCAGGTCTATTTTTTCCATTGCAGTGTGAAGGAGAAAACTCATATTGACTTCAAAGGGAGCACAAATGGGCCCTGAGGTAACAACCAAATTCAAAAAGTAGTATATATTCCTAAAGTGACTCATCTGGATATGTCTCACTGGAGATTTTTCTATCCTAAACTTTTCAGAAAGAGTGGAGTAGTAATTTTTAAAATGCCCCAATCCTCTGTTTAAGATAAGACCGGCAAGCCCAGACCTCACAGACAGTGACTACCTACACAAACAGCTCAACATGCCCCTCAGGTCCCCTTCCAGCTTCAGTGTGTCTGGACACCCTCTCTCCACTTCCCCACCAGCGCTGCAGTGCACAGAACATGCCCGAGGCAGTGGATTAGAGCTCCCAGCTCAAGATTAGGCGTGTGCACAAAGATCGACATACCCAACGAAATGCAGACAGCAAGTGTGGCAGCTGAAGCAATTGCAGTTTATCACTAGATAAAGTAGGATGAACTTCTGCCTCAGGTGATACTGTTACACTTGCAGAGCTCTCCTTCTCCCTTCCTTACATAGACAGTGATTACAGTCACCTTTGTAATAGTCTATTGTCAGAAGTTCAAAGCCAGACTTTTATCTCTGACCTTGGCACTTCAGAGATAGACAGAAAATAAGGGGAGGAAAAGAGATAGAGAATGAACACACTTAGCTTTGTAAACTGAAAAACTAGAGATTCAGTCAAAGATAGAGAAGCAAGAGATGACAAGCGATATGAGAATAAATTAAAGATGAGAAGGTAAATCACAAAAGTGATAGAATTCAGATTATTAGACTTTCAAAGACAGTTCTTGCCAGGTTAACCTGTCAGCTTTCTCTGATAAGATAACTGATTTTTCTAGAGCAGAGATATGCAGCAGATTTCATCTATCTATGCTTTAACAAAGCACCTGACATGATGACATGTGAGAAACAGTTCAACTGGAAAAGATGGGGATTAGTACAAGCTTTATAGCAAGTACATAAAATTGCCTGGTCAGGAGAAAAGAATGGGCTCTATTGAAAGGAATCTATTGGTGTTGGAGAAGGGTTCACAGTCCTGAACAATCTGCTGTTAAAGTGGTTGTGTATTTCCATTAGTCATCTCAGCACAAGAAAGTGGGAGTGTGCTAGCAGTTTGCTGGGAACATAGCGTTAAGAGATTTTGTCTGTACAGAAGAGGATAGGGGCATTCCGCAAGGGTAACTAGATGGCATTAAATTCAGATGACAGGAGCAGACTGAAATTCACTGAAGGAATAATTGAAGTAATATCTACTGTAAGCAGAAAACTCAGAACTTGGAAATGATAATGGAGAAGAAATTATTGTGTATACAATTTGGGTCACTCTTCCATTCATTGCTTCCTTCCCTCAATGAATCCTAATTGGAGCAAATGTGCAGAGAAAGACACTCTCTTCCCCTGACCATGCTGATCTTTATCACATGAAAGGAGACTAAACTGGATTGGTTTCTAGGAAAGAGGGGAGGACATGACTTGCTCCTGCTTTTCCTCACCACTCTGGCTACATTAATGCTGTGTGTGCCACAGCAGTGTGCAGAACTGTACATTCTTTTTCAATTAATTAACTCATCCAGTTAAGAAACATGTCTAAGATACATCCAATGTTGAACTGTCAGCTTACTGTGTATATCAGATAGACAGCCGTCAGGTCCTTTGCAGGCCTGCAAACTTATCTTGGTAAAAAGGAAGTTCTGCTTCTACAGTGATCCTCTCTGCCCTAACACCTGGCTGATACACCTACCAAGCCGTGTGTTGAACACGAGAGGATGGACAAAAACTGAGCTGCATTACTGTCTGACACTGGCAGCCAAAGCAAGCATTATTTGTAAAAAGATACATTTTGTTCATTAGTCTACTGTCCAGCCAAATATTGCCTACTGTTTTTAATTTATATAGAATAATTTGAAGCTGTTGGTGCCTAAGGATTTCATTTTTAGTTTATGAAATTTATTTGAAAAATATGTTGCTTCAGGATTTTTCAATTTATTTACCTTATTTTTAAGAGTGCCCTAAATTGATGTTTATGCACAGGTATCATACTGCATATGAACAGATCATTCATCCCCAAAAAACATATAAAATCAAATATCCCCAAGCATAAATACTCATTTAATTAGCTCCCCCAAGCATTAATACTCATTTAATTAGCTCCCTCTAAGGCACAAGCCTTTAAAAATTTGAACATTTCATTATGCACTTCAATAAATTCTCGGTTCTGTCAAATGTTTATATAAAGGTTGAACTGAGCATAGTCAAGGACTTTACAGTTACAAAAATCTGCAACAACCACCTGGTGCTTAAATGGGGAGCATTATTGCCTTTATATTTTAGTCTCATCAGTGACAGTCTTTTAGGTATTTAACACCAATACATCTTTTCACGGGCTGAAGTGAACATCTTGAAATTTATCCAGAAAACAACATGAAGCTCATTCATCTGGGAAAGAACTGAGATAATATTTTATATCTAATACAGTTAAGTAAATGAGCAGCTGTGATTTCTATGAGTTGAAGCATCTTCATGGGCTTGAGGGTTAGCCCAGTGTAGAGCAGATGGCTGTATTCTGATTTGATAAGGGTGCTTAGATAATTGCAATGGTAAAAATAATTTTTTGAGAAGACTCTTCATCAGTACCTAGACTGACACAAATACAAGATGGCATCATCTTGGATCACGGTGCCATCTGAGATCCTCAAGGTATTAAAGAATAAAAGAGCCACTCAAACTGCAGGTCTTTGAATGAGAAGCAGAAAAACGGTGCAGAAAAAAAGCCATGCTGCCATACCCTCATGCCCTTTCCTTCACCTCGTTATTTCTGTTATGTTTACAAGAGCTCTTATAATCATTCTAATCCTATTATCTAGCAAACAGTGTGATACAGGAGGCATTGCATTTAGGTTCCATAAAATGCATGATATAGAGTTTTACATTATCCCTGAATTCTCCAGCTGTTCATAAAATGTCCAATATAACATAAAAGAATTTTTTTCAGAAGAACCTGAAATACATAGTAATCCTTTTTTTTCCCAAGGAAAATTTTCAGGAAAAATTCTACTTTCAAAATTTTGAATAGAGTTTAAAGAGAGGCGTCTTACTGAGGTGCAGGATTGGGAAGGCAGGGAGAGTTGGCTTCGAGTTTTTTTTTATTTTTATTTTTGCAGTTTTGATAACTGTAAAGGGATGAGAGAACTATACACAGGAAATGGAATTCCTCTGGAGGATGGGTGTTAAGTCTCAACTCAAAGAGGATCTAAATACTTACCTGAGTCAGATCTGGAACTACAGATTCAGACTATTTTGCATGGGGGAGAGGATATCCAAAGAGGACACTTTATGGTGAGCTCAAAAGCAGTTCTAATTATCAATCCTTGGACTTCTTTGCTTCAAGCTAATCCTTTGACACAAGTTAGAGCAGCAAAACCAAGCTCCTGGCATGGAGGAATGGATTTTAAAACTATTTCAAACTTCCTTATGCCTTACAGCTCATTTATCACTATAATTTAAAATTGTAGAAGTATAAGAAATGTACATACATTTCCTTTGCTACATCAGATTTATGTAATAATCTTAAAAATAAATTAAAATTATAGAGCCGTTTCACATCACTTTTAGACAACTGCCACATTATATACAAACATCCACTGAACAAGGTCATACAGAAGTATTCAGAAGCAAAGAAAGTACTTGTCTGGCATCTGAAACTAGCCTTTCCAAGCCAAATCATTCAGGCCAGAACTTAAGTTAATGATGAAATTTATTTTAGCAGTACTTTGTGTGATATGTTTCTGTTACAGCTAACATCATAGCTTACCATCTTATCACTGCTTGATTTCTTTGCTTATGAGACATATTATAGGGAACCAGGGATATGTTCTAAAATAGTTTATGTCTCTTAAGTAGCATGAAACCGCATGATTGCAGTCCATATTAGAGATCTGGTAGTATGTCACAACCAGCAGAGAATATGAAAATACAGATAACACAACCTTCACCACTTTGATGGCCAAGTTAACTGATGATGTCGGACCACAGAGTAAGCACTGATGCAGATAAGCTGAAGTAGAGTGAAGAAGAATGAAGAAGATACAGATGAGAGCAGGACAGAGAGCAGAGAAAAGACAACAAAAGTAAAGAAGGCTCTGGCACAACGCTCAATGTCAGGTCCAAAGAAACAACAACATAACCCAGGCTTCCATACTATTGGGTATAAAATGCTACTGTTGATTGAAATTCTTATTTTAACTGTAAAAGCTATGGCACTTTAAACAGTTCAAAATTTCTGTAAAGTTCTATGGCATGCACCAGTTGACTAACATATTTTGTCTTTTTTATGTCCCTCACTGTATGCGATACACATTCTTAACCAGACAAAAATGTGACCTTTCCTTGATTATTCCTGGTGATTTGTTTTCATTTCTCTTTCTTTCTTACTCCTCATAAAGCTTACATATCATAAGCTTGTGTAAGCTTTATACACAAATACATATACATAGATACATAAAAATCATACATAACATAGCATCCTTGCTTTTTATTCTGAACAGCTATTTCCTTTTGAGATATTTCTACTATCTTTTCCTTTTGCACCTCTTTAATTCCACTGAGTCTTTTCTTTGCTTCCTTTCAAGTTTTTCCTTCACTATTTTTATTTTAAAAGATTAATAAAGTGCCAAGAAATACTTTGACCTTTTCAGATAATCAATATTAAGAAGGATTTTCAGCTATCGACAAATATTGTTTCAGACAATAATTATAGAGAAGAGTGGCAGGTTCTCATTCATCACCTTAAGCAGATGTCTGGGGAAGGAAATAAGATATCTTAAGTACCAGAGATTTTGCTTCAGAAACATCATTTTTGACACATACCCATTAGCTGGGCTTGGTTGTGGATAGTGTCTCTGCTTTAAAGCATAATGTTGCTGCTATTAGTAGAAAGTGGCCCATTCTGTCAACTCTTTCTCAGCATAATTGCTCCATGGATGACAAATGATTGCTCACACTATCAGCACATGGTTTACTGTCTTTTCACACTTCACCTAAATTAAAAGTGAAATAATGCTATTGGATTTCCAGATTACTAGCAAAAGAGCAATGAGAATTTGCAGCAAGAGGAATGCTTACTGTTAAGTCTAGAGACTGAAATATTTGGAAAGTCATGTGGGTCTAAAGGGAATTATACTGAAGTGATAAAATATCAAAAGAAAAGGCATGGAATTCAAAATAGAAAAAGGGTCACTATATCCCAAGTGTCACTTTTAAAATAAAAAAAAAACACTGGCTCTTCCTATAGGCTTTTTTTCTTTGCTCTGTTTAAATAAGGATGATAGAGAGAATACTTTTAAGTCATCTGCTGTCCTCAGATGCTCCCAAAAATGAAACTAAAACATAAGCAATTATTGGCTAACTAAACCGCAAACTACGATTTCTGCTTAAATGATGTAATGCTCCCTGCAAAAGGAGATATTTCATAAAGAAAAGAAGAAAGGAAGAAAGAAAGAGAGAAAGGGAGAAAGAGAGAAAGGAAGAAAGAAAGAGAGAAAGGGAGAGAGAAAGAAAAAGAAAAATAGAAAAAGAAAAAGAAAAAAAGGAAAGAAAGAAAGAAAGAAAGAAAGAAAGAAAGAGAAAGAAAGAAAGAAAGAAAGAAAGAAAGAAAGAAAGAAAGAAAGAGAAAGAAAGAAAGAAAGAAAGAAAGAAAGAAAGAAAGAAAGAAAGAAAGAAAGAAAGAAAGAAAGAAAGAAAGAAAGAAAGAAAGAAAGAAAGAAAGAAAGAGAAAGAAGAAGAGAAAATGTATGAAATGAAAAAATAGTAGAATGACAATAAGAAAATCAGTAGCATCATGTTTCTGGTCCCTTTGAAGCATAAATGATTTCCAAAAGTCTTTCTTCTGTTCCTCCTTACCTTCTTATAAAGTCCCCTTCATTTGTAGTAGGTTTTCTTGACTCCAAAAGCATTCCTTCAGAGTTGTATGTCCCATCTTAGCATTTCCCAAAATCAGCTCCAGGAACTGAAAATGAAACATTTTTTTTCTTGTGGTAAGAGGGAAGATCTGGGCTCAGTTACTTCAGAAATCCCAAAATCTGACTGATTCAATGGATACTGACAGAAACATTTCTATTTTATCTACAAGTTGTATCTGTGATCCTACCACTTATTCACAGAACTTCTTTGCCAAGTTCTTTCTGCTCTTCTACTAGGGCAGAACATACTGCAAGAATAAGGCCTTGACTTCTGATTGTCAGGATCTTTAACTTAAAGATGAGACACTTGAATAGCAGATCAATGAATCTTCTTGACATTTACCCACGTAAAATGAAAATATTAAATTATTATCTGAATGATTCAGAATCTGAAATTTTTGGTTCAATTTACTTGCATTCTGATATCTAAATGAAGATGATCAGATAAGTAGGTTCTTTGGTACTAAACAAGCAGAAATTGTTTCTGAAGTGAAAATGGAGTAAAAAGGCAAGTATTATCTCTCCAAACTCCAAATATCTTCAAAAACTATATCTCACAAGAACACTTTTCGCTTACATGGATTCTCTTTATACTCAGTAAAGATAAATGGATATTCAAGTACATGAGTCATCTGATCTATTTAGAATTTTTCTCCATAGTTCTCTAATAGGAGCCCAGTGCAACAAGTCTACATGTAGATCTCCACAGCATATACATCTGAACTTAATATAAATAAGTCTTATTAGGAATGCCAATGAAAGGAGATAAAATACCACATAATGCCCTTTAGACAATGTACACAGTTTAAATCAAGTTTGGGATGAGAATTGTATCCTTTTTTTAAGGAGGGAACTAGATCATTAAGATAAGCCAATCACAAAGATGTGCTTTCTTCCTGTAAGTCAGTGTGTTTACAACAAAAGAGATTTGCATTTAATTAGACAATTGCAGCAAATAAATGTCCAATTGTACACAGATATTGAACAGAAGTCAACACCCAAACTATAAGCAGTAAATTATTTCCTGCTGTGATTTGTACAGTTAATCTCAAAGTGAAAAGTAAATCTGACCTTTTCTGAATTTGGGGAGTTTATCTCACAAACAGGTATCTATACAGTTTATGTGCATTAAATTCAATGTCATTCATTATATGTTATGCATGTGCTGTGCAAATGTTCTTTCATTGAACAACTGGCTTTTTCTGTCTGCACATGCCATCTTCACAACATATATGTATTTGATCTACCGAACCCCTAGATTCATGCTACATGTCCACATATTTGGGTATAGTGGACCTGCCCTGACACGTTCCACAGTTGCACTTTTAGAAACTTCTGAGACACAGAGTGAGGATTGTAGTTGGAAGAATTTGGAATTCTGGTTGTATTTATTACTGCAAGGAAAAGTGAAAGAAAATGTTTTTTTTAACTTATGTCTGAATTGTTCATAATCAGGGGTTATTTTAGCTTGGAGGTTCTCTGGGAAACAGAGAAAAAGTAACTTGTAGTTTTTGTGTGTTTGCTTGTTTGTTTTTTAACCTAAAGCCAAAAAAAGACATCTCAATGTAAAGTTACGGTAATAATCTACAGTCATTATGACTGCTGTTCATAGGTCTGAATTTTCAGTTCTCACCAGAGAAATGTTCCAATTGAAGAAAAGACTGCTGTACTAGTTTCTGGTTTTACATCGTTCGTTTTTTCTCTGTGTATCTTAAGAGTTTGGGCAGTGAGGTCGCTTGAGAACTAGCTGGATGGCAGAGCTCAGAGGGTTGTGATAAATGGTGCCGAGTCCGATTGGAGGCCAATGGCCAGTGGTGTCTCTCAGGGGTCCGTACTGGGCCCAGTGCTGTTCAACTTGTTCGTCGATGTCTTGGATGAGGGGACAGCACATTTGCAGATGATACCAAACTGGGTAGAGTGGCTGACACCCCAGAGATCTGTGCTGCCAATCAGAGGGACCTAGACAGGTTGGAGAGGCAGAAAGGAACCTCCTGAGGTTCAAAAAGGAAAAGCTCAGGGTCCTGCACCTGGGGAGGAATAACTCTGGACACCAGTATAGATTAGGGGCTGACGTGCTGGAAAGCAGCTCTGCAGAGAGGGATTTGGGAGTCCTGGTTGACAAGAAACTAACCATGAGTCAGTAATGTGCCCTCGTGGCCAAGAAGGCCAATGGGATATTGGCCTTCATCAGGAGGAGCGTTGTCAGCAGGTCAAGGGAGGTGATCCTCCCCCAATACTCAGCTCTGGTGCAGTTCTGGGCTCCCCAGTACAAGAAGGATGTAGAGCTTCTAGAGAGGATCCAGTGTAGAGCAACAAAGATGGTGAAGGGAATGGAGCATCTATTGTATGAGCAACTAAGCGAGCTGGACTTGCTTAGCCTGGAGAAGAGAAGATTGAGAGGGGATCTGATCAATATGTAAAAATAGTTGAGGGCTGAATATAGGGAGAATGGGGCCAGGCTCTTCTCCATGGTGGCTGATGACAGGACAAGGGGTAGGGGGTGAAAGTTGAAAAACAGGAAGTTTAATCTCTGTATGAGGAAGAACTTCTTTCCTGTGAGAGTGACAGGGTCCTGGAACAGGCTGCCTTGTGAAGTCTGCTTCTCTGTAGATCTTCCAAACCCACCTGTACGCCACCCTGTGCCACATGCTGTAGGTATCCCTGCTGGAGCAGGGAGGTTGGACTAGATGACCTCTAGAAGTCCCTTCCAAACTCAAACATTCTGTGATTCTGCGAGTTTTATGCTTCCTTTTGGCAGTAAGAACAAAGTCCAGCAAGACATGTCAGTTCTTTTTTGGAGTCAGAACTTCATTTAAATGTTATTTTATTTCAGAATCATAGTTTGATCTCTGATTTCACCTGGATAAAAACACTCTATGCTACTCTTTTGTCAGAGCTACTGAATTTTCATCCACCTCTGCTGAACACTTCTACCGCTAAACCCAAATAAGAGTCAGGAACCTTATTCTGCTTTCCCTGCAGTATATACACCCTGTGAGAAGACAGAGGAGTCTGTTATAGTTAAGTTTCAGACTATGTTTGACATGTTCAAGTCAAAGATCTCTCTGCTGCAGTAGGATGTTTCTGTCTTGGGGACAAATTCCTGGACTTGGGATGGCTTCGTCTCATTCCAACTACAGTCTGGAAGGGCCAAACCAGAGGACTGCCAAAATGTCCTAATCTGAGCTCCAGTTACGTTCCTTCTTCACCATTCTAGCTACATGGATCAGAATATTGACCCTCAAAAGACATGGGATGTCCTCTCTGAGATCCAGATGCTCAGAGTGCAGGCCTACAGCAAGCCTGTTCCTGAACAAACACAGATTTTCCACACTGTGTTAGCCATAAAGAGCAGAAATATCCACATTGTCTCTAAAACCAGAGGTTGTATAGATGTCGTAATGGTAAGGCAACACCTCTGCTTCTCATTAAGCTGGAAAGCAATTGCTTGTGCTGGCAGCATGACCTAAGGCAGGAACTCCTCACTGCATTGAGTATACCTGTTAGAGCCAGGTAGGGGATCTTTAACGCAGCTCTGCAGCATCATATCTGAATGCTAGAGCCTATCGAGGCTCTGTATAAATCCCTTTTTTACCTCTCCGACATACCACTTCTTGCAAAACAAGACTGCCATAAACACTCTTGCTCCCCTTCACAACAGATGACAAGATAATTTTCATTTTGATTCTTATTTCAAGCTCTGAGGAATATTTGCTTTTGTTGAAAAATTTAGGGCTAAATTTTCAGGTCTCTTCCACTGTTTGCTCTGACTTGTTCAAAGTCATGTTTTAGTTTGCATGTTTTTTTATTTACTTTGCAACCTGATACATGCCAATGAATTACATCAGTACATTTGTCATGTAGTATTATGAATATTTTAGCCTTGTTTTCTTTCAATAAAAAACTACTAAGTATAATTTTATCAAATACAAAATGTGATATAATATTTACTTGAAAAGAATGGATTTTTAAAAAGTATAAAAATAGATACCTAAGACACAGATATTGATCTAGAACACTGCTATGTTTTGTTTATATGACACTGTATTACATCGTATTCCGTCCGTCTTTGGGATGCTTACAGATATGACATAGCTTGTAGCAGGAACCTTATAAAATCAGATGTCTTTCCATCAGGTCAATAGATTTTCACTTCCTGGAGGACAGCCACAATTGCCCTGGACAAGAGCTATTCCTAACTGTAGAAATTTTTCTGTCAATTCCCAATGCTGCAGAGTACCTTTCAACATAAACTCCATATTAGGTTACAAAATCCATATAACATCTAGTCATATATACATAGATACCTGTGACAGACTAGTATCAAATTGTTCTGTGGATAGCAGGAAATGAAACTTCTAGATTAGTCAATCAGAAAAATATATAAAGCAGGTAAAGATGCAGCTAGTAGAAAGAGTGCTTTACAGTGTTTTTCAATTTCAACTATTCGAGTTTTCACAAATGGTTTACTACGTAAAAATTTCTTCCATACAGCCTGAAATAGACAGTTTGGAGGCACAATGATGATTTTTTTCTTATTTTAAGGAAAGACTTGAATGGGGAAAACATCATAGAAAACTACAAGTAATTTGCCATTGCCCTTGCTCTGTTAGGAAAATGAGATGTTTTTCTCAGTTACCAAACAGAAACAGAGCACAAGAGGAGGTTAGCTGGTATAACAGGCTGGAAATAACAACAAACAAAATACAACAGATGAAATACATTGGATTTAAGACCTGGGAAGCAACAGATCAAATAGTCTCAATAGTCTTGAGAGGTGTCACTTTCACAAGAAAACATGGCCTCTTCAAGTCTCCACGTTATGCTTCAGATCTCCAGCAGTGGCCTAGCCTCTCTTGCTAGTCAGTCTGAAAAGGCAAGCACCTTTTAGACATCTGTTTTGAAAAGCTCTAGTATGTTACAGACTGCTAAAGCAAAGGACAATAAATAGGAACTGTGAGGCTTGCTGAGTGAGAGGACAAGGGAACATTTCCATCTCCTGGATTATTCATGGTAATGGAATGCATACTGGAACAGAGGTGAGATGTTAGTGAATGTTAAGAAAGCTCAATGTCAGAAGTATAGCAGGACATTTCCCAGTTTTAATCTTCCTCTTATTCAAAGACACAGTAGGCATGAACAGTTTTCAAAAGCCACTGTTCAGCTGTTCAAATGTCCCCATGTTTATGTGTACAACCACTGTAATTAAAGGCAGTTTGTGAACAATTAGTAGCTCAAGCACAGCAAAGATGTGTCTCAGAGAACAATTTTGTAATTGTGAATAAAAGAGTGCAATTGGATGGAATAGCTATTCCATTATTAAGGCCTTCAAATTACAAAACAGTGTCAGAGTTTGCATTCACAGAAGAGTCTCTTGTTTGTATTTGGGACACCAGCAACTGGGTCCTGGAAGCAGAGGGAATGCAGCAATCATATATACTCATAGGCTTCTCTGAATTTTGTTCTCAGCAGCTGCATACGTTGGGTTAATGTGAGGAAGTGCTCTGCCCTGTGCTAAATTTAGTTTAATTAATTACAGCAATTGCTAGTAAGCAACTAACAATTTTGTATGTCTTTGTCCAGGGCCGTTGTGATTTTTCTCCAGGACAGCAGAGCTCACTGAATGTCTGAGCAACAGCCACTATATGTTCATTTCTGTCGGGAGTAACTAACAAACACCACTGGGGTTTACTAGATTTCTCTGAGAATAAATAATCTTTCATGAAGTACCACAGAAATTTAGGTGTCCCTGGAGATCTTGTGGCATTAATTCCTTAAATAACAATGGCCTAACAGAAAGCTAGCAAAGAGTGATGGTTTTGGAGAGAAATTTCCCTTGGCAAGTGTTGGAGTCTCCACAGAATGGAAAATAATAGGAAAATGGGGAGAAAGCCTTAGACTGTTACCAGGCCAAATCTGCTGTACAGTATTTCACATTCTTATTAGAAAATTATTTGGTACGCAGACAATGTTACTATATATTTAACTTCATTCTGTACTTTGCCCTGCATTAATGGTTTCTCTTCTTTTCTTTTCCTTTCCCAGTACCCTTGGCCAGGCCATCTGGTGCAGTGCATCAGTTATATATTGTATCATAGCTATGATTTATCTGCTTTAGGGGACCTTAGCGTGTATTGTGTTTGCCTGCTCAGCTGGGACTTTCATACTGACCCTTCCTTTCTACCTGTATAGAATGGGAAAAGAAAATGAAAAACCTATTTCAGGCTTTGTTTCTTGGCTATTCAAGGCTTTGCAATATTGTCATGCTTGAGATAAGAAAAATCAGTCAATCGTGCTGAATGAGATTGTCTTAAATATCATTGCATGCTTTTAGCTTAGCTTCCCAAGAAAGTGCAACCAGCATCCACCTGACTTTTAGGCTGTCAATCTCTTGGTGACACACTCTTCCCTATAGCTGCTGAGGTTGTTAGCCAATTTCAATGCAATTTGACAGAAGAGTAAAGTCTCAAAGAAAATACTGTCATAAACACAAAGAGCTAAGCAGAGAAAGAAAACAAGTGCTACCACTAGCAGAAACCCTGCAGCCCAAATTCACAGTTATCTGTTAGGTCTAGTGGTGACTCAGGCAGCAAACACATACTGACTTTGTGAACCGCATGGGTGCCACCACCCACATCCCATCCATGCTGGGCTGATGATTGGAGACCAGAAGAGCACAATGAGAAGCTATGGAGAGGTATGGGACACAGTGGAGAGACTGGATGAATTGCAGGAAGGCAGAGGTATTTCCATTCAAGGTCAGGGTTTACTGCAAGGAGAGGGACAGCATATGAAGAGAAGGCTCTCTATATTCATGGAAGCTAAGTTTTCTTAATGTTTACAGATAATGTTGCAACAGTTAATAGCAGGAGTCCTTCAAAGTCAAAAACTGACAAAGGTTGAGTTAGCAGTATCAGAGAAAGACAACACAAATAAATTTGTTCTGTGAAGAATGGCATTAACAAAACTTATTTTTTTTCTTTTCACTAGACAGCTAAGAACTACAAACCAGAAATACCTTATGTTTGGGTATATTTACAATTTTTTGTTTAAAAATATCACATCTTAATGAAAAGAACAAAGTGATCTAGCATGATCTAGCTACAAATAAAAATTTGCAGTCTAAAACTTTGAAAGAAAACAGGAATTTCAAAGCTACACTTAAGAACCACACTTGAAAGTAATACATTCAGAATTATGGTTCGGGTAGTGTTATTTACTGACATTTGAGAACTGTTCATGCTTGCTAGAAATCAAAGACAATAAGCTTGAACATCTCACATAATTAAATAGGTGATTAAAATGAATGCAACACACAGATCATCTCCTCCAAGTATTATATTAAAAAATTAAGCATTTCTTAAAATTCATTAGGTCAAAAGCACTCATGCAATGCAAATAGAGCCTTACAGACCTATAGCCTTACAATTTTCGTGAACTGTTTTTTTTTAGTGGATTGATACTTGTCTCTCTTTTTCCAGTGAAAAGCATTATTTCCTTATTGAAGTGGCAAAGATTCTTCATTTATTCATCAAAAATGCATGAGGTAGACATCAGATAAGTTTGATTTAGTTAGAAATAAATTAGTAAAATAAATAGGGCACCTGTATTTCTTAGTTGGAAGGTAGCTTGTTTGTTTTGCACCATGTTTTTCAGAAAAATATCCACCATTGTATGTTTACTTTACAAGCTGTGCTTTATCATTCCTTCATTTTGCTTCAGTCTTTTTGTTGGTGTTGTGATTAGCTGAGAAGAGCACCTATATTTGAGATGAGATGGAAGTATTTTTATGATTACTAACTAGCATTTGTGAAGCACATTTTGATCAAAGGAATGGAGAATAAATAGGCTGGACCATGATATATCTTACTTATGATCCCAAAATCAGGTAGTGACATAGTTCTCAGTAGCACTATCCCAAACTTGTCCTTTAAGGCTATCTTGCCTTAAAGAAGTGAATACTTTAACAGAGTATGGAAATGCTTAAATATGGCACTTTTAGAACTGCAGAATTCCCATGTACACAGTAAATTCCCCAAGTCTAGTGGAGATAAGTCTCTGGGATTTTTCTGTAGCCATATGAGCCAGCTATTGCAAAACATAGAACTAGACTGGCATTCTGAATCTCTGCAAACTTCAGATATATTTGTATCTGAGGGCCAAGTGCAGCCAATCACTGAAAAAATAGTTATGCCTACCTTCTGATTCATTGCCTGATCCCCGACACCATATTCCAGGAATATGTTGCAACTAGACATAAGTAAAGCAACATTTTATAAAAATGTTAGCAATAGCTACTTTCTTAAGTGGAAATCTTCCTCCTGATTTAAAACAAACATCTTCACCCTTTTTCCACTCACCAAAACAGTACTAGAGGATGAGACACTGTGAAGAAGCTGCTTTTAACTGTTCCCTATGAAGTTGTGACTTCTCCTAACTACTCTGAAAGACTTAGGGCTGCTGAGAAAAAAAGCAAAAGTCACCACAACTCAAACAGTCTACCACAGAGGAAAGAACTCCCAAAATACAACCGATGCCTCACTCACAGCACCGAGATAAATCAGTTCCAAGTCCAAGACCGCAGTCTGCAGCATTTGAAAGGAAGACAAGCCCATTTAAACCTTTATATTTAGGTGTGGAGGAGCAATTATCTTCCATCATGGTGACTCAGTCTGCTGCAGCAGTAGCAGATATATGGTCCAGTCCTGTTGAGGTAGACCACTTTGAGATAACAAACCACAGTGACACAGATGTCAGCAATCATAGGGAAGAAGAAAATATAAGGACTCACAAATGTTTTTTCCCTTACAGTTCCAGATATCCATACCAACCCATCACTGAGGTGGAAGGGAATTTCATAGTTTATATCTCAGACTCCCAATTAGTTAATACTGATTCTGAATGTGAGAACTAAGGAATGGAATAATGTCAGAGACTAATTCCAGTCATACAATGTACATTTTTATGCCTAAAAGTTGTGCAAGATTCTTCTTGTTTCATAAATCATCAGATAATAACTTAAGAAGCACTTTTGGGCATGTCCTTGCATGTTTAGAAACAAGAATTTGTCACTTATTTTGGTTTCTATTTTTTTCCTAGACACTTGATATCTTTTCACATGGAGAAAGATTTGAATGATTTACGAGCTTGGTCAGAAAACTAGCCATACAAAACCAGCATTTCCTTATTCTTAAGCAGATTTTTACCCTGTGTGCATTCAGAATCTGACCTGTTTCCATCCTAACTAAAAATAAAAATTCTCACTTCTGCTACTTTTGGGGCTGCATTGCAGGTTCAGACACACAGAGTGACTTTTCTGTCCTATGTATACTACAGAAATTGTTAGCTAGCTTCCATATGCACAACATTTATTCATATTGATTGTGAGAGCGATTATGAGATAAGCTTTGATACAGCTGTTTTTTCGGATGTCGGACTGAATATTCCTTCTGCAGCTTACAGTGTCCTTCTTCCCCTTACTGCATTGCCAGCTACCAAACAGCTGTCTGGAAACTGATGAGTTTTCCTGGTAAATATTGACATGACTGAGAGGAAGAATTCATTCCATAGCTCCATGTGCCTAAAACCAATTGGTCTCAAGTCACAAGTTCATTATTTTCACTCCTTCCACAAGCAAATTGTGGGGGCCTTAGCCCTGACTCAAAAGGAAAACAATACAGATATCAACATTAATATATAGATAACAGATATTTAAGGAAGAACCCTCTAAAATAAACTAAAAGCACAACAGTTTTCCCACAAGCAGGCTTTGCTTCTGCAAGTAAAACCACAGTGTCTTCACTGTTACGTCAGATTACAGGACACAGCCAGAGAAAAAGAGCCCCAAAGCATAGAGAAATCTACTGGCTGCAGCAGCATCACTTCATCCTCAGCAGTAACTTCTGACTATGTTCAACTGCTTAAACTATTATATTTGGAGAGGTAAACTGGCTTAGAGCTCAGCCAATTTAGCACTCCAGCACTTTGAATTTTATATGGATAAAAAATACTTAAAGGCTCTAGGAGAGCTGTAAGTCACTTTGCCCCTATAGCCATGAAACCTTAAGGAGCTCAGGAGGGTAAAGCGCTGTGGATCCTTGCCAGCTTAAGTCCTCAAGGCCAGAGGACCCAGAAAATATCTTCTCTGGGTTTAAGGCAGACAGGGTATTCCTGGTGCTACTGAATTCTTCTAATGCTGCAGCTGCAGAAGCAAAGCTGGTTGAAATGGTCACTCTATCAAATGCCTTTAAACACTGCATTAATATGAGTGCTGAGTAATTAAAAGTTCCTTGAAAATGCCTCCCTCACCACCCACACACTTCCTAATGGACAGCAGAATGGCATCCTTTTAGATGCTGGATGGCAAATGCAGCTTTCCATTTCCATCACATCATGTTTCCTATGAAAGTTAATAGAAAAATTCACTACGAACTGGCTTTTCCTGTGTCTGTCACACAGGAGTTTTCCAAGACCATCTTCTCAGACATTGGTAGGAATATAAATGCAATTTTATGCATTTCATATGCATTTTACATATAGAAACTTCATTTTATGTCCAGAGTTATGTCTACTATCTTTTTAAATTATGTTCCATACAAAATGTTTGATGTCAGCATGGCATAATGTGGTTACATAGCACTCTAAGGAAAGAAGATTACAAGAAGATTGCCTCCAAGCTGCCACACACAGCACATCTGCACCAGGATAGTGAGATGCAAGCACTGTCAGAAAGGTGTAGATTTTTACAGTGTACAAACAAGAAATGGTGTAAAAGCCCCCAGGCCAACATCTCCTGGTACAGCCCTTGCTCCCAACTCTGCCTCCAGCCTGGAGTACAAATGTCTCCTAAAGGCATAATCCTCTGCTGTTAATTCTCTTAACCAACTGTAAAGGTATTTACCAAGGCCAAGGGCATTTTATTGTAACATTATGTTGATGTGTTTTCCACTCAAACATAACACCACAGTTTTAACTGCAAGACCTTATTCTTAACAAGGGTATTCCAGCTGATTAATAGTTACTTCGGTTCAAACATGGAGTTTATACTACAGTGTTTGTGCTTTTTTCAATGCCTAGTGTAGTGCATGCAGGTTTTTTGGATTGTAGGTCCTGAGATAACATAAATAATCACTAACAACTAGCCGTGCCCTGGATAAGGACTCTTTTTATTGCTGTCATATGAAAAGATGTTTAAACCACATCTGTGGATCATAATTATTGCACACCTGAAGGTTATCCAGTAAAACTGCAGAAAAATATTAAGTGGGCATAAACTACATAAAGACACAATGTGGGTTGGAGATGGACCACAGGTTGTGTGTGGGTTTCCCATCTTCTCAGCAATAAACAAGGCAGACACAGTTTTATTATAAAATAACTTTATTTTTCCACAGATTTAAGACTCTTTTTAACACATTTTATATGTATGTATCTCTGATCTTCGTCACCAGCAAGAATAAATTCTTCTCAAGTGTTTGGTCTTCTGTTTCACTATCGCATTGAAAAATCTCTCTGCAAAATGATAAGATTCAGCAAGAAATTTTACAGAAATTATGCAAGCAGATAAGCATACTCTCGTATTGGAGAGTTATATTTACCAGATATAAGCAGCTCGTAAGAGATCTTTAGCTGTATGAATTTCCATGTGTGGAAGTGTGCAATACATAGGATCCATCTTAACTGCTTTATATATTGATAGCTTTTATAGAATCACAGAATGGCTGAGGTTGTAAGGGATCCCTAGAGATCATCCAGTCCAACCCCCTTCTCAAGGAGGGACACCTAGAGCACGTGGCACAGGGTGGCATCCAGGTGGGTCTGGAAGATCTCCAGAGAAGGAGACTCCACAACCTCTCTGGGCAGCCAGTTCCAGGGCTCTGTCACCCTTACAAGAAAGAAGTTCTTCTTCATATGGAGGTGGAACTTCTGGTGTTTCAACTTACACCCGATATCCCTTGTCCTGTCACTGGCCACCATCGAGAAGAACTTGGCCCCATCTTCTTTACATTCTCCCCTCAGGCATTTATACATATTGATAAAATCCCCTCTCAATCTTCTCTTCTCCAGGCTAAACAGGCCCAGCTCGCTTTTGACATCAGGAAACACAATTACAGAAGGAATATAGAGCATATTTTAGGGTATTTTTTCCATAAGAATCCCTACTGAGATTCCATATGAACCCCTACCAAGATTCCATATCAAATGTTACAAAAGCAGGCATCCAGGAAAACTTCCCTTTCTTCTTTTAAAGCACACCGAGAAAATGCAGCATTCTTATCGTGAGTGAGGAAATGCGAATTCAGCTGAAAAAGGTGCATTCTATCAATATTTAAGAAGCTTGTTCCAGAATAAATTCCCCACTGTGCACGCTCTTTTACTAACACAGAGAAAGAAGTCTAGACAGCCTATGATCTCCAGGATAAAAAACAGTACGGACAGTCCCACTGGTAAGCCAAGGACCAGAGGAAAGGCATCAGGCACCTACTCTGGTCTTATAGACAGAGCATGGTGGCAGCTCCTGCCAGATGCACATGGTAGAGCTGTGGCACCTTGATACCAAGTGAACCCTCATGCAAATTCAGCTGGCAGAATTTATGAAGTCTGGTCTCCCTTTCCATAATTCTAAGGTAGGAATTACTTAACTGTGAATTATTTGCCATTAAGCAGCTATACTATAGCAAATCACCTTCTTTAGAAATCTTGTTTGCAGTAAGAGACAGGATGGTCCTCAGGATGAAGCAGAGCCCAGCAGCCAAGGCAGCAGTGCCACCTCTGGGATGGGGAGCAAGAGGAAGATGAACGGAGTCACATGTGCAGGTGAGGTGGGTGAGAACAAACGTGTTCGTTCCAGCTTTGCCATGCCCAGTGGTTTGAAGGCATGCTGCACCAAACACATTTAAGAGAAGAATAAAGACACAGTCCAACAGCCTGGCCTGTAGAGTTATGCACAACTATGCACATCTGGAGCAATGCTCACAGGCTTCTCTTTCTTCCTGGCTTGCTGTAGTAGGAGACACGCTGCTAGATAAATATAAATACACCTTTATTTGGCTTTGTTCCCTAAGCAAATTGAAAGTATTACAGACATAGAATACATTCATTTTCTCAAAAAATCTCATTTGTTTACATAGTACTCCAAGCATGTTTGTTTATAACTGCACATATCAAACAAAACCTAAACTGTTAAACTGCTTCCAAACGTCTTTTTGATAAGGCAAAATGCTCTTCCAGTGTTTTTCAACACTGCAAAATCAAAATACCTCAACCTTATTTTTTCAGATGAAGTACAGCAGATTGTCTATAATTAAAGTGAAAGCTCTGTCAAAGAACTGTATTTTTAGACCTGGACACCAATATCTCAACTGACATATAGCCAAATAACAGAAAGTGTGACCCAAACCCGTAAATAAACAGCCCCTCATAGAAACAATGAAAGCAAATGGTTTCTTTCAGATGCTGTACAAAGAAGATGTGCCTGGTGACTGACAAACTGCTTGAAGTCTCCAAAGACACTGTGTGTATCATCTTGCAACATTAGCACATGCTACCATGGAACCTAGCCCTTTGTTTGCAAAAACTACATTCTTGGAGCAGATTGGCAATGACAATGGCCATTTTCACTTATTTTAGCAAAGTAACTGCAAATATTGGTGCCAGTGTATATCAGACTTTATCCAGCAATGTTGCCTGTATTCAGAGCTATTATTTAAGTTGTGTCAATGAGATTAGGCAATGCATTTTCTTGTTTCACTCAGGTATTTCAGGGATTTTCGGAGTTTTGCAGAATTGCACATTTAATCACAGTCTCCTGCCATGATTTTGGTGAATGGTTTGTACAAACATTAAAAAGAGGATTATAGCTTATGGAATCAGAAGAGGGCACTCAGCAAAATAAACTGGCCCACTTCTTATTTACACACTGAAAAGCTCCAAACAGCAATACTGGCCAAGCACCATCTGTTTTAGGTTTTTGGATGAAACATAGATTTCCAAGTAGATTTTTAAACTTCAGACTGCTGTGGATTCATTTATAAGCTGCAAGTAAAACCAGCTGTCAGTAGACAACATGCAGTCCAGGGCGCCTGCATGCAGCAGCAGACTTCCACTAACACGACAGCCTGCCCCTCTCCTCAGACAACTGACTCGTGTCCACACAGAAACATTTAAAGATCTCCCAGCCTGGAAAAGGCATATTGATAAGCTATGTGCAGAAGCCGCATCCTATTTTAGCCAATCTGTTATGGATCCTTTTTTATTACCTTTTATTACTCCTTTTCTTTACTCTGTTTATTCCTTAGCTTAGCGTTTTATTATCAACATCAAGTAATTAATCTAGTCACAGCTTCAAATACTATTTTTCATGTGAAGGTAGTTCAAGAAGCAATCATCTCGGACACACTTGAGCTGGCTCCAGCCATGACAGTTCAGAGGGTCAAGGAACAGCATGAAAATGGAAAAGAAAAAATCATGTGTGGACAATAAGAAATATGGTATTCAGCATGAGAGAGTTATTCTACCAATTGAAAGAATATTTGTTAATCTGAAATACTGGCTTCAGTCCTGCTAAAATGTTGCATAGATTTAACTTGATGAACTTTGAGTAATCCCATTGTTGTGCATTAAGTATCTATTTAACATTTTTGATCATTTACACATAAATTAGTACTGGCTGCATTAATTAGCTCTTGTGAGGATTATAATCCATGAAACACTGCAAACACACTGGAAGGAAGGATTTTATGGAAGTAAGCATATTTTCATAGTAATATATAGAGATTCATCATAGCAAAAGTGAAGCTCAATCCGTAAGGAGGACAGACAGTGGATCAGATACCTGCAGGAACAAAAAGGAGAGAAAGTGAGGGCGGACGGTCACAGACAAGACCTAAACATGGTAAAATTTATGGAGTTTTTTGAATTTGTTTTTTGTTTTTGTTTTTGTTTTTTTCTGAGCACCGCATACATACAGTGGATGTAATAACAAAGAGCAAGCATTTATATATCAGTCTTCCCCAATACACACTTTTGCTTTAAACAATAAAGCCAAAGGCCAATATCATTATCCCAATTTTACAGAAAAGGACAAGACAAAGCAGAACAGTAGAGTGGTCAGGCATGTCTGAAGTGGCAGCCAGGGAAAGTGCTCTATCATCTGTTTGAAATTAAGGAAACGATCCAACCAGTACAAATATGCAATAGGAGCAAATCATGGTGTGGGAAAAGAAACATCCTCAAGGGTGTGTATCAGGAATCCAGTAGATGGGGGCAATAGGAAAAATAGACTGAATACCCTGGAAAATGGCATACTATCTCTCTCAGGGCACTTTTCAAAACTTTTTTTTTTTTTTGGGGAAAAGATAGTAGACATATCTTTCGTGAACTAGATTAGACACCTTTTGTGAGGAATAAAATTCATGGCAGAATGGAGCAGAATACAAAGTAACAGTTATTTTATACATTTAATGGTTATGAGCGTGTAATTTCTAAGGCCTGCACCTGTAATTCCTGTGTAATCTGAAAGAAGTCATCAGTGCCTGCATACCAATCCGTTTTATTCTTTGTGGGTTTGCATTTACTTTGCATGACCTATTAAGCCTTGTAAAAAGCACTTCATTGAAATTACACAACTAGTTATTTCTTATTTCAGACCTAGTGATCAGGAATGGATTTTACGATTACAGTGATTTTATAACACTGGATGCTCCAGAAGGATGGCTCTTACATTACAAGTCTGTCACACACTACAGTTTTTATCGTGGGTCTCAGAATCAAATGCTCATGTAAAATCACTCTGATAAGAAAGGACAGAGGTAAGTCAGGGTTCAATTCTGTTTAACTATATTATTTAAATAATCTTACATTATGCAAAACTCGATAAAACACATATGTTCTTCTTACAAAATGTAAGCTAGTATCCTTTCAGCAAGGTAATATCCCTTCCTTACTTGGATATTTGGATACTGAGCTTGGACATTGTTTGACAGACTTCCAGCTGGACCTCATGCACCCAGCACTGCGATCTCACTCTGGACTGCCCTTTGGTTCAACCTTCCTTACTTCTGGCAGAGAAATGTCCGCATCTATGTCTGATAAGCTATATATAGTTATGTCTGATAAGCTATATATAGTTATGTCTGCTTTATTTTTCCGCTTATTCCTCCTTATTTCTCTCCTCTCTTTCTCAGCAGACACCTGTTTTACATAAACTAAGCACCACACTATGACTCACCCTCAAAAAGCTTTTATAATTAAAAGATTGCAGGACATATATTCAGTCAAAATAAAGGTGTGTGTGTGCATACATATACATATATATATAGAGAGAGAGGGAGTTTACTGATGGCATCTGTGCATATACTTCCAGTAGGGATAGCTCACTAAATGCATTTTGCCATGCATAGAGGAACTTTAGTCGCTCTGAACTGGAAAGTATGAATTGATGTTTAGGGGTTACAAACCATGCAAATCATGGTGCTTTTGCAGTACAGTTTTGGAAGGACATTTGGCCCCACTGCATGCATACATTTTATTCTAATTACAATGTCTCCCAGACAGAAAACAGAGATCATTTTCAAATGAGTATATAAATTTTCCACTAAAGCTCATTTATAATTAGTATATAACAAGAGTATTTTTTTCTCCCAAGTTCTTTCTGATTTTCATTATGAGATGAAGCATTTTTCCATGTAAATTAACTTAACCTTCCCAGAAATACTCTCCTATTGACATTGCGCCATATAGCTTGCTTCTCAAATTAAGTCTGCAAATTTTTAAATAAAGAATGTTTAAACAGGCATAATCAACAGGCAAATAAGTAAGCTAAGTGTAGCTAAAATGTTAAACTAAATCCCCAGAAAGCTTTCATGCTCACATTTTCCCAATGCATTCTCTGGTTCTCATCTTTGTATGTGCAGTCCTTAAACCTAATTCTTAAGGACACATTTTTATTCGCAGAAGGAGAGAGCTGTAAATATGCCTTGGAAACGGAGAGCATCACCCAGTACAAACAGCTCTACCCGTAGCAAGTCACTCACTTTGCTTCCCACTTTCTAGGAGAAAGGATGGTGCTGTTGCGGGGAGGAGAGAAGGAAGAGAGAGAAAGGTCAGCCACTGGCACAGCCACATTGCACCTGAACACGGAGTTCCCTGATAGGTGATGAGGCAGGCAGACCTGATGTCCCTTAATTCAGTTCTCTACTCAGGAGTCTGGCTAGAACCCAGCTTTTAGGTGCTATCACAGTACAAATACTGCTTTCCTGGCAATTAATATATAGAGCAGGATTAAATCATTTCAGTACAGGTAATATAACATTTACTCACTAGGTATGCCTGGATTGAGTTAAATATGCCTCAACTGAGATATTTCTTAAAGTCATCAATCCTTTCTTAAAAGAACAGATATTCCTTGAGCAACCTGTTCATTTTCAGATAAATTCCTCTAACAGCTTAACGGGCAATGTGCATTTCTATTTTTCTCCCCCCACTCATTACCTATCTACATTAATAAAGATCTCAAATGCTCTTATACCGCAGAAAACTCATACACTCAAACTCTTCAAGGACATTGGAGCAATGCACTACAGTACAGAATTCTCAGTGGGACCACACATGTGCATTTATAACTTATTCCAAATATGAATCCTCTCATAGCACAGGCATTAGTAATACAGTTAAGTAGTGAAACTGAGGTAGTTCTTGCTGCTCAATCTGAATGCAATAGTCTAGCAAACTGCTGTTCAAGACCATTAATTGGAAATAGCAGAATTATTCCCTTATCTCTGTCAATAACCGTTTTCTTGCTTTCTTGCTTCAATAGTAATTTCATAAAATATGAGGTATGCGCATGGCATGCAGCTTACAAAAAATAAAATGAAAAATATTATTGTCTGCCAAAATTACAGCCCTCCAGAGGCTGTACAATTTGGGGCACTGAATCTGGAAATGGCCTCTGAGAAGATCAGATTGCATCTTCCCTGTAGCATAAAACTGTACTATTTATTGGTAGAAAAAAAAAAAAGTAGACATTTCATATTCTTATTGCATATGTAGGGTGGAGCTCTGTTACTGTGATCATAAAGGACTAATAAAAATCCCTTAGTATGAGAGACATGTATGATTAATTAGCCTCTCTAGCATAGTATTTGTTGCTCAGCTTTCAAAGCACAGCATTTTGTAGGAAATGGATGACTAGCTGCGAATATTGTAAATGTGTGCTGAGGGAATATTTGAACATTTATTCAAATCTGTCTTAAGATTTCATAATGCCACCCATCTCTGTACTGTGTGAGAACAAACCTCTCAAAAGAGAATATTCATTTGACTGTATTAGCAATTCTTTCCAAGTTGATTTCCCAAAAAAGGATGAGACATTCTAATTTCACTCATGCAAAAACTTGTAAAAAAAAAAAAAGTTGGTATTTAGCATAAAAAAGCTAAAACAATATGCCAAGTGCCAGTTTTTAATTTTATACTGGCTACTAATTTTTGCAGTCAGCATAGTGCTAGTGTTTGTACGACTCATTTTGTGGTTACACATTTCCCAAATAGCTAACATAGTGAAAACTAAATATTAGTTCTGTTCGTGTTTATCCTTTATGCTTTTAAAAAAAATCTGTATCTGTAAGATAACTTATTGGGAACTAATCAACAAAACCATTTACATAGCTAGCAAACCAGAAATAATAAAACAAACCTCAGAGGATGTTTTGTATAGTTCTTGAGTCCTGGATGGGTAATTTTTACCATAACCAACCCACCCCAAAATTGCATATCAGTTCTGGTTTACAGTGAGTTTAATAATGTTTAACTCCCAAGCTATTAAACTGACAAAAAAAAGACAAAAGAAAAATTATATGACTTGAGAGATCACTTACAAGGCTCAAGTAGCAGTTTCCAGATATGAAGCAATAAAACGAATGCTCATATTGAATTACTCAGGAAAAATCAATAGCTTTTGTAAACATGTAGAGATCATTTCAAATTATAATTTTGAAAGCAATTCAAATGAGTTTCCATTGCTTCAGCACAGAAACTTAGTGGCATTTTCAATGCCCCCAGCTGAGGAAGTTGGCAAATAATACAGGACCTAACTTGTGTCCTTCTGGCAGAAGCAAGTGTAAACACCTGTTAGATGTCTGTATTAAGGCAGCTGAACGCCAACATCATCATCTGAGCCAAAAAAGATACCAGTTTCTCAAACTACTAGTAAGAAAGAATCAAACCTTGCAGCATTTAACATTCATGTGGCACATTCTAAATAAAAGCTTAGAATTTGAAAATGAGAAAAAATAAGGCAGTTCTTTTTGCTGCTGTTAAAATTGCACTACTATGAAGACAGAGCTTTCTTTTCCATCCTACCCTTTACTAATTGCTCAGCTCTCTTTTATCATTACCTGAAATAGGATCGTAGCTGAACTACACAACTAATAGTTGAAAGGATATAATGTGTTAAATAATCACATTTTTAGAAGCCAATCTAAAAAATTTCTATGCACATCAAATGTCTGAAGCACATTTTTCTTAACACTTCAATATATGCAGACATCTGAAATTATTCTTCACAAGATCCTTTCAGATTATTGCATAAGATCATGTCTTTCCTTTATGCAAAATAACTTATCACATCTGAAGTGCATTTTCTATTAGATTGAAGATTGACAGGTCTTATACTGTACTGAGTACAGAAGAGTGACTATAGGACATGTGAGACCATAAGGGAGCGCTGACCTAGGATACCAGGCATGGTGCAAAAGTGTATGTGGTGCATGTATGCCTTGCCATTGGTGTATTCTGGAAAGTAAAAAGAAGGTGAAGTCTTAGGGGATCTTTAAGAAAAGAGCAAACTGTTTAAAACATTAAGCAATAAATCTCCAGAGAATAATTATTGTGGGAAATGACCGTCCATAAAATGCATTAGCAAGCAAGATGCCAAAGATCCTTAGATGTGTTATCAATTATGACAGATCAAACAAAAACGTAAGTCAGTTACAAAAATTCAAGTCAATTATTAAGTTATTCAAACTTGTTGTTTTGGTAGGTTCATTATACTCAGAGACAGAGCTCAGGCCTTCAGTGAAACTCACTTCTCCCAAAATTCCATGTATAAACACCTTGAACTTATCCCTAATGGAAGAGGAACAGTGCAGTATTGATTTACAAAAGAAAAAAAAAAGTCTTCATTAGAGAGTTACCACCAGTAGAGAGGTGTATGGTATTGATTGACTGTATAGGTATTAAGGTCCTATAGTATATGCAAGTGGATTTCCTGTAGGCAACAAATTGCTTCTCCACTCCCAGGATCTATTTGAGTAGGAAAGACTTCGCCAGCACCCTAATGTTCCAGGACAGCAGAAGTGATCCTGTAAGAAAAGGAGCAGAGGAGACGAAAGTGGAAATACAGTGGCTCAGAATCAGGATGACCTGAAGTGATGGATTTTATGACGTTATGACAGTTTGGGTCCTTCTCCAGCTCTCTGCCTGCTTTGCATCCCCAAATGATAAAGGGCTTCTATCTAAGGGAGCAACTGCTCAACTACCATAAATTTTCACAATTAATTAAAGAGAGATTTCCTGCATCCAAGGCAGTGTACAGCACATCATATTTTACAGCCTCCCCTAGATCTATCTTCCTGTCACAGGATAATTCTTTATGCTTTTTCAGTCCGTTCATACTATTGGCCTCTATAACATCCCATGGAAAATGGTAAAGTATTTTTAACAAACTTACACTGCTGTTACAAAAGATATCCAGGAAGCTGGAAACTATCATTTGCTCTTGGAAGGACTTGGAAATACTCTTATGATCTTGCTGCCCTGATTTAAATTCATTGCTACAAAACCAGGATCCTGTTAGCAATAAAGGCTTGTGATTTTATTTTTCATGCACTTATCATGACCTCATTTTGTAAAGTGCCAAGTGGATTTGTCCAGGCATTCATAACCCATCTTGATGCAGCGGATGACAGCAGGGGATGGTTTGGGGGTTAGTTTTAGAACATTTGATTAATTTAATGGGACATGATGTTACATTCTATCTTTCCCTAAATATTTTAAATCATTCTATTAAAAAAAAATCAATGGCAATCTGTTAAGGGCTGCAATTATTTTTTTTAAATTGGGATGAAAAAGTGTGTGTGTGTGTGTGTATATATATGTGAGTGACTAAGGGGAATCATTTACATAATAACTGATGGCAATGAAAACTCTCAAATGTAGTGTTTATATGACATACTATATGCTGATTTTTTTTAGGGGACAATATATTTCCCTGTAATAAAACTAAAAATTTAGAAATTCTAATTCCATACTTTTTAGCTAACTATCAGACAGTATCTCTGTCATCAGTTGTCATCATCTTTTAAATTCTCTCAAACTCGAAAACTCTAGGGGAAACTCATGCTTATCAGTAGTGTTGGCTTTCTAGCTTAATATAATCTACTCTTAATCAACTAGAACTATGAGTCTGATATAGATGCAGCAATTAGGCAACATACAAATTGAGAGTTTTTTTTAATGATTAATAAACTCCTTCAACTATAAACGTAATATTCAAATATTAAACTTTAAAAGAAAGAGGTAGAAAATATTTTAGAGAAGTATAAAGAAATAAAATTATTTTTTGATGTTCAACAACTTGAATGTTTAAAAATAGATGTTTTATTTCAGTAAGACCAAAAGATTTTCTTTTCATATTTGACCTCTGTTTAATTGTAAAAGACATGAAAAATAGAGCATCTCAAGATCTAAAAGTTTTAGAAGTGACTCAAAATGAAAGCTCTTATATTTTTCTCTATTTGTAAAAAGACACCCTCTCCAAAAATGTTTTCTTCTTTAATCTGTATCGAACATGATAATATCAAAAATACATTATTTCTCTGTTTATTTGTATAGCAATTATTTCACAGGTGAAGGCAGGTAAATAGATGTCATTCATTCCTTATGTATTTTCAAATGCCAAGATAGGATGTTGATTGGACTTTGAACTTCAGAAAAGCATCAGCTCAGAAGAGAACAGAAGCAGAAAAGCAAAAACATAATGTTAATTACTTATGCAAGTGCTTTCACTAATATGCAGGTGACATATCTCACAAGAAGCACCAGCTTGCTTTGTTACTCCAGCTCCAGGCTTTAATTCCATTTGCAATGATCTTATCCAGAGTCTACTATATCACTTAGCCCTCATTCAAAGTACAGGGCTTGACCAAACTTAAATAGGTTCTTCTGCAATAAGGATGTTGTGTCATGTCTCAGTGGAGGGCAAATATAGTGTTTTTAAAGCCCATTTGACCTGGGATGAATTTTATCTTTAAGGAATACATAAATAAATATTATGGGGTTTATGGCATATTCTTTTCAGATGGGTAGATAGTTTACCAGTGTAAGATGATTTATGCTATAGGCTTCAGCCAAGCATCTTAAAAGGCAGTAGTATCTTATGTGACTTACCTCAATTCTGCTGAAAAGGCTGTTCAATATTCTGAGCAGCCTGCTCTGAGTTTTTTTCAGCTCAGAAATTCACCACTTTAGTCTATGTTAAAATAATTTTTGCAATAGTAATCAGCAGCCACTGCAGAAAATGAGTTTTATCATTAAATAATCACACCCTTGAGGGGCTGCAGGCACACAGCTGGCTCTCAGCTGGCTTCATACAGCTGAAATGTAACTACTGCAGAGAACCATACTTCTTGTCTTTGAGCATAAAATACGGCTAAAACTGCAACATTATTTTCATATTTATCATATAATATTTTGTATATGCTCAATTGTATACACATACTCATTTAAAATGGTTTAGGCTAGTCCATACCACTGAATAACCACATCATACCAGTGCATAAGAGCTGGTTAAAGTATGTTATATAAATAGTTGCTTTTCTTTCTTTACTGAGAAGAAAAACAGTGCTGCCAGCAATATTACACAGAATACAGTGGAACAAAATGTGCCTCTTTTGTATCAGGCTTCAGTACCCAAAAGAGCACGACATATCACACCTTGCATTTTGCCCCAAGATGAAAGATATGCCTGTTGGTATCCGTATCCGGCACAAGTGGGACACTCCAGCACCCAGGCAGGCCTCTTTTCCTGACTGTCCTAAGGGACTGTATGGATCTCTGTGCTTGAGCACAGCCCAACGCAGGGCCTGAGGCAGTCTGTGGGGAACAGAGGGCTATTACAGCCTTTTTAGGCAGTCTGTTTTCCTAGCCTTAGCTCAAGTTTCTGGAAGATTTACCTGCCAGGGCATGCTCTGAAAAGCACCTCCAGAAATTCGTATTCCAGAAGCAAACAGACAAAAGAAGATTTCTGGTTAATATTCCATATGGTGACACTGATCCACAGGATTTGTGCAGCTCTACTGTAAGTTCTGTTCAGCACACTAAACTCTTATCTTTTCCAATAAAGAAGTATGCGCTGTTGTTAATAATAAGGCTGTTCTGAAACTGCAGCAAGGCCACTGAAAGAAATTTGATTTATCAAGAGAAAATCATCTCCTGGAGGGGAATAAAAGCACCTGGCCGCCTTCTGCAGTCAAAATTTAATATTAGCCTTAATAACAACCCCCCCCTGCCTTCCATAATGCTTACTTAATAATTTAATTATCCAGATAATCTTCACATGCAGTTTATGTTTTTATCTCTAACTGGATGCCTAATAGAGCTCACATTTCTGTTTATCATAAACACCCAGAAGCAGAGCTCTCTCCACAGTGGAAAGTTCCTGTGGAGACACAGTGCCCTACTGTGGAATTTGCTTAACTGTGGAAATAATGTCACACCAAAATGGCTTTGATCAAGAAGCCCTGTCTAATAACTCACTAAGGACGAGATCAGCAAATGCCCAATTTTTAATCCTTTAAAAAGTTCCATGGAGGCTTCTCTCTCTAGCAAATGAAGATTAATCCTGTGCTTAAAAGATACACTCATAGCTGTTAATTGCTGAATCAGGGTTTTGTTTACTTAAAATTTTGCATTTTGGATGAGTAGCAGTACGTGTTGCTGTCAGCGGGAGGTTCTGCTCTGACTGTGTCTGGGTGAAGGGAAGACTTGCAAGTGTTCCTGATGCCACTGGTACAGATCTTTATGCTTTGCCATTAAAAATCAAACAATTTTGTAATGGAAGCTTTCATAATCTGATCCACCTCTTTGATATTATCCTTTCCGATAGTGTGCCAAAATGTAAGCACTCAAGAGAAATAGGAACCAGAAGTGAAGGACTGCAGGAATGATAGAGCAAAGCAACTGCACTCTAAAATTTCCCAAATCAACATAAAGATTATTTACAAACAGACCATTTGGCCACAATTTTGCCAGTCATGTTTCTGCAACAGCTTGTTTTTTACAATGTAAAAAGTTGGTTTGCTTCATCAGCTACATTGCCATATAACTTTTTTTTTTCTTTTGAGAAGAGTTCTGGCCATTATGTCCAAACCGAAGACGCATTTGGACAATAACAATTTGCATGCTAGTAATATTGCTCTCAATTGCACCTGTGCAAACACAGAAGACCAGGTTATAGCCAATTCCCATTTCTTCATTCTTAAGACACTTTAAGAGTGATAGTTAAGATTATGGAATCTCTTCTCATTTCCTCATCTCAATATTGCCAAAAACTTTATTACCTAACTACTTCAGCTTGCATTAAAAACTATTAAAAACCTCTGGGAATCTTTGCATATCCTCATGAAATTTGCATCCAGCAAAATTGTTTTTGCTTTAGGCGTAGCGTATGCTTCCTGTTTATTAATGTAAACTTTTAATAGCTTTGTATCCTCTTTAATGATGCTGACATGCTAAGAATAATCCAAATTGACGGCAACATGGAAGGATTTCTTTCTTTGGGTGTGGCAGGCATAGCCAAGAAGATGCCATGGATAAAGCATTGAAATTTGCCAAAATTTTAGTCTGGATACAAATAACCTAGGAATGCCCTTAATTTGCCCAGAAATTGCAGGACTGTGTTTATACAAGTTTGTATAAACCTTATATAGCTTTCACGATCACAGAATTTCTCCAGGATCATCCTTCTGGTAAAATTCTTTTGACTTTCTCTCCTTCATCTTGCTCCACTCCTTTAGCCATACTATAGATTTTTAAATATAAAAAATATTTTTTTATTATATCCTTAAGTATTTTCCTCTTTTTGATATTCACCTAGTTGCTGAAGTTGCTGAAGACAAATACAGCACAAACTTTGGCTATGTGTGCTTTGGTAAGGTGTTAGAAACAACAGGAATGGAAGAGATGAAGCTGTGGATCCAACAATGACCCTGCACTTTCTTTGGCAATTTTACATCAGACTAGCTCCAATCAAAACCAACATACTGAGCGCCCATGAATGACTGGAATATGCTAGGTGTGATCCTGTAATGTACCATTATGTTTGATCTGAAATGACTTCCTTTCCAGCTCTCTCAAACTGCTCTTCAATGTACGGAAAAAAAAAAAAAGAAGAAAAGAAAAATTAAATGGAGATGATAAGGCGAATTTTTTCAAAAGCACGTTCTGGATCCTAACTAAAATGTAAATGTAGACGCAGTTTTTGCAGTCCCATAGCAATTGGTTTTTTGCAGGGGGAAGCTGGGCAAAATTTAACAGTTGCCTCTCTGGGTCCTTGCAAGGAACCAACCTTTCATCTCCTATGCTCCACGTATCTCACCTATCTCCCTTCCAATCACTTGCACAGGGAAATTTATGGTGAGTTTATTTAATTACTGAGGGACTTGAGCATCTGGCTCAGGGGGAAAAAAAAAATGTTGGTACCAATCTAGTACCTTATCAAGAGTGACCTGATGCACATAAACCAGCAATGAAAATAACACTATTATGAATATGCAGAGAACATTAAAATGTATGATATTTCCATAGACAGATTCCCTTGCTGAAAGAGAAATCATAAAATTCACTACTTCATTTTGACAAAGCTGACTGAAATTTTAGCGTTAGTTTCTTCCAAGCAAAATTTTTACTGAAAATACTTTTCAGTAAGAAATTTTGCATTTTTGTGAACATTGATAATAATATTATCATTAATAACATTTTAATGATCAAAACCAAACACAAATTCTTGTCTCTAAACTTTCACCAAAATCTAAATAGTTTCAGGTAAGTGAGAAATAAAATAAAACAAAATACAGTAAAATGAATAATTAAACTAAAATAAACAAGTTTTGATTTTGTTTTTCTTTTACTTTTTACCACTGTAATCATATAAAATCTGTGATTAAGGAATTATATGTTGGAGGTTTAAAATGCAAATGATCTCTGATTGTTTAAAGACCAATTTAAAATAATACTGCAATCTTCTTGCTATTTTATGCACCGCATATGTTACTGAGTGTTTTTCCTGTTCCTTTCTTTCCTCTAATTTTTAACAGTCTTTTACTTCCAGTTCTTGCCTTGTAAGATAATATATTCATTGCTTCCTTCTGAAAGGAGACTACAAGATGTTCACAGTAATCAAGTGTAATGGGGCATGTTCTTTTAACATTTGAGAAAGGAGCCTTGAAAGAAAATAGAATACAATGACAAAAGGCTGATCAGCCTTAAAACAAGAAGATGAGTCAGCTGGGGTCTGTGAAATATTCTTCAGTATCATGATCAGCTATGTTCAGATCAGGGCATGCTAAAAAAAAAAAAAAAAAGTAAAATAAATGCTTGTTTTCTCTGGTGTACATCTGTGTGCCCATTTTTATTTTAATGAAATTAAAAGGTAGTGTGAAATATTACAGTCAGATTTTTCCCCTGCTTTTCTTTGTTGTTTTTTTTTTTTTTTTTTGCATCAAGCCAGAATAAATAGGTTCCCCAACTTCTACCACCATGCTCAAAATCTGACATTTTAAGGCACTTGTTGAGCTTAGAAAATAATTACAGAGTAAGTGAAAATGAATATCCCTAGGGGGAAGAAATGAAAATGCACAGATTAGAAAACTCAGAATATCTCATCCTCCTAATAAATGACTGCTTTCATTTCATACCTAGACAACAGTTCCAAAGCAATCATTGCATGAGTTTCAGTAAAAAAATCTATTGCTACAATCCACTCAAATCATGGAATCATGGAATCATAGAATGCTTATGGTTGGAAGGGACCTCTAGAGATCATCTAGTCCAAACCCCCTGCACACGCAGGGTCACCTAGAGCACGTGTCACAGGACTGCGTCCAAGCGGGTTTTGAAGATCTCCAGAGGAGACTCCACAGCCTCTCTGGGCAACCTGTTCCAGTGCTCTGTCACCCTCACCGTTAAGAAATTTTTCCTTAAGTTCCTGTGGAACTTTTGATGCTTTAGTTTCTCGCCGTTTCATCTAGTTCTAATCCAACCCATGTTCAAAGCTTATGCTTCTTCTGAATTGAAAGCAGTGAGTGTGCCATTACATGAGGAGAAAGCAATGAGCTTCACCTTTCAAGACTGAAATTTGAGCCTTGGGTGAGGCATGCTGCATTGTATCAAGGAAGAATGCCTATTCCTAATAACCATTAGGGAATACCCCTCACTTTCTAACATATTCCAGGTTAAATATTACTCTAACCAGACTGCTGTGCTCCTTACTAACATACCTGAAATCACTGTGGCTCTCTTTTCCTCATCTCAACATTACCCTCTGTTGCCTCACAGAGACAATCCACTCTAAGTCCACGTCAGTCCTATGCAAATTCACATCACCCACTACCACTGTTACCACCACATGAGTGGTCCTTAATGCTAAAGCAAAATCAAAGCCTTAAATCCTTGAGTCATTTCTGAAGATATTGTTCCCTGGGCACAGTGGCTTGAAAATGGGAAAATATAAAGACCTTATGAGTACACAGCAGCTATTTCTTGCTAGCATGCAAAGTAATTGGCTGAATCTAATAGGCTGTTAAGCCAAAAATCAAGATTTTTACCACTTATAGCACCATCACCTACTGAGTCTCTGCCACTTGCGAGCCAGGAAGTCAGCAGGGGTGCTGGGAAGAGAAGCACCGGCCTCCGTTGCTCCCTGTAGCGTCACTGCTCTTGCTCAGATGACATTTTGTATCTTGTCACATCAGCACATTTTCTCCTCTGCTTTCTCATCTCTTTAATTTACACTCTTATTAACAAGCATTGTCTCTGCACTTCACCTCCACACTCTCCCTGCCTTTCTGCTCTCTTACAGCACCTACCTCTGTAGCTTTCTTTGGGAAATCTGGGCCCTTGGTGCGAAACATGAATGCATTACTTAGCAAATGTTATGGATGGCAATCTAGTTACCAGTGTGAAACAAACCAGTAGAGCAGCTACTTTGCAAAGCACTGGTCTTCATTTAATGACAGAGTTTGCTCCCAGCTGTTTTCCCACTCCCTCCTGGCTCCGTGTCTCTCTTTCCACAAGCCCTCCTTGTGAAAGATGGGGAGACAAGGCCCAAGGGGTCTCGCACAGTTTTGGTGGTCCCTTTTTTCTGCCCCTCTGGGACAGAAACTCCTCTGATGCTCCCATTAAGTGTTGGATAGACACAAAAATGTCCTGGAGGACTCTTTTTGGTGCAAGATATCTATTGAGCTGGGGATATATTGCTATTAAATGCTACACAAGGTATCAGCTGTATTTTGCTAAACACTTAATCTCTGGCACTTTGTCAACAGTGTATAGAGTTTGCACATGGTACATTACTAATGCATGTTACCAACCCAGCAAAATATTTCCTTCTTCAGACATACTAGAAGGCTCAGTTCCTCCCCTGTTCCACTCACTGGGTTCCTGTGTCAGAGGCATCACATACAAGAACAACTGAAATACGACCTCAAGTAAACCCTAGTCTTGCAACTACAGATAGCATAAAACTAAACTCAGACTTCTTTACTTACAACCTTTTCTCTATAACATTTTTTTTCCAATTTACAGGTATCACAGTATCCACCAAATACTAACAAAAACAAACATGAATTTGATGTAAATATGTATTTATGTATACGTACATTCAGTACTCTACAAACACTGATAGCTGTGCTTTCCATTAAATCAGTGGGGTTTAGTTTACATTATGGTTCTGCTTTGTGTGGTTTCAGAGAAATTCTGTACTTATAGGCACAATGAAGATCACAAGCTTTTTTTTTTAACTCTCATGCATTTATAGTCTTGATGCCTTTATTTTGTTTGAGAGGACCATAACTAGCAATTAAACCATGCTTTCTCGTCTTCATGTCAGATTTGAGAACATAACAGATTTTAGTATCATGGAAAATGTCTCAAATAACTTATTGTAAATGTAGAACCTTTTTGAGAGTTGAGTCATTAAAGTGTAGTTAACAGCTAGGGAGAACAGATTTGTGTATACAGTATTGATTTTTGTTTAAAAAATAAATTGAAGGACAAATTTTCAAGCTGAAAATTCAGCACAAACCTTAGAGAAACTGATGTAAACGTCTATCAGAATATTTATATCCAACAACACTCCGTTATTCCTTTTAATATATTCAGACCTTCTGATTTCCACCAACACTGATGATGGCAGTGGGTTAAATTCCTCATTTCTACTAAAAAAAAAGTCCTTTCCCTTGTGATTTTTCTGTTGGTTGCTTTATTTCTCTTTTACTATTGAGTTCTGAGCTACCTAACAGTGTCATTTTCACTGACTTTTGGCACCAATAGCATTCATCAGAGATGTTGGGTTTAGCATCCAGCTGGTCTCCTTCCAGCCTGTCTGCATTTCACAGTGAAGCCCAGTGCAGATATCCAGGCCAGGGATCACAGTGCCATGCAGGCACTGCCTGGATTGAGGTGTCAGGTCAAAAAGCAGCCTGATATTTTTTATGTGTGATATTGCACCTGAAGCCGAGCTCCTCACTGGGATGCACCACCTTGTGAACACAGTTGGGCTACTTTGGGAAAAGAGCTATTTGGGAAAAGAGCCCATAATTGCCTAGATTAGATGGGTGCCTAACACAGTGCCCTGCCCTCCAGATTACAGATGAATTCACTCTGTTCTCGCTAGTACAGTCATGTCCCCCAAGTTCAACATGAGTTAAAGAGCATATTTTACCCATGTGGATGGAAACATACGCACAACAAGGAGTCTGACTGCAGTAAACTTGTGCGGTGTCCTACATCTCCAGCACTGGCTATGCTGTGAGTGCAACTTCCCTATTAGGAGGCGGGGGCTAAAATATATCTTTGGTGGGGTAATTTTGCTTCAAACTAAATTATTAAATCAGCATTAGCCACTGGATGATCATTTTTCTCGCTGCCTTTTAAGTTCTCTCTCTTCTAGGCTTAAGATCCTTGCTGCAATGTTGAAGGCTCATAACTATAGGCTCTGTCAAGACCTTAGCCTCTAATCACCCATGTAAAATACTACATGGTTCAAGAGGTACAGAGTCAGTAGGCATGGGTCCTAGCTTAAAAGACATGATGATATGGAACAGACTGCTTTTATTATACCTTTTATTAACTTAACTACCTCCAGCTACTTTTCCAAGACAAAATGCCTTATAGTTACAGGTTTCTCAAATTATGTCAGACTATGGGTAAATTGTGTAAATACATGCTGGTGATGGAACCCTGTGAAAGTAAAATTCGTCCTTAATATGAAGATTTTATATTGTAGAAAATAAGCAAGAGAATCCAGTCAAAGAGTTCATGCAATCGAAATATAATTAATAGTTTTGTTCACTGATCTTGTAGTCAATAAGATGAGTACCAGGCATATATCGGGTCACTGGGCTAAATGCTAAGAAATGTGCTATATAGACTTTGTTCAATACTTTCAATCAGTTTAATATATTACACAGTGTTTTTTGGGATCATGTATGCTATGTAATGAGCATGGCATCAGCAGGTGTGAAGTTGAAGAAAATAAACCTCCAGCTAAATGAAATAGCAGAGACTTGTACTAAAAAATCCAGATGTGGGAGCAGGAAAAGAAGCTCGTAACTCTGAACAGAGGAAAATTGCACAAAGTTAAGAGAGTAACACGCTTTTTAAAACCTCTGTGTGTCCGTGTATGTGTGTGTGAGTACAAACCTACCAAGAGACTTGTGAAGAAGCTTTTGAAACTATAACAGTGACAGAGAAGGCAGAAAGGCAGACATTGAGAAAAAAAAAAAAAAGGAACATTACAACTATCTTACTCTACCTACCCTGGAGGACTGGGACAGATGCCAGAAGCAGACATAAATGACCTGCAGGAGGATGGATAAATATTGAAGAAAAATAGGCTAATGTCAAAAAACATTAGCATCAAATTAATTTGACAAAGTTGAGGGAGCAGAAGGGAGTTATCCCAGGCATTTCAATTCAGCACAAAAGCGATGATGGAGCAGAGAGAGGAGAAAAGAGGAGTTAAACACCATTTAATCTAAGTAAATTTTCTCAAATGACTCTGCTTACTGTTTGGTATTTTGTGTTTTCAGAAAGGCACTCTCCTCAGCTTTTCCCACTCGAAGCTCCAGCAAAGTTCCCCAAGACTGATTGCCTGAGTGGGCAACTCACATAAGGGCTGTTCATATTCAGGGTTACAAGACAAGGTTACAGGTCTGTCCTGCAGGGAGGGCCAAATGCCTCTGCTCAGAGATGCCTCTTGCATGCAGAGCACCAAGGTGCCTCATGGACAGAAAGCAGGTTCCTCTCATCCAAGTGATGGACTGGTTGGGCTGAGAATGGCAGAGAGCAAATGCTAACCATCCTTTCAGAATCCATGTACGCTTATTGTTCTATACAGATTTATTAGTGAGTGTAAGTAACTGTATTCAAACAGTTAGCAAACAGTTAGTGATGATTTAACTGAGGAAAGTGGTGAGCACTAGCTGGAGCCCTTTCTAGATATCTCTAATTACATGAAGCTCATACTTCAGTACTTAGCAAGGCAAAACAAAAACGCTTTATAATTAGAGACACTCTCATTTCACCTTTCCTGTCATAGATCCTCATTTAATTTGGACTTTTATTTACTGACAGTCCCAGTCCATTAAGCACAGGAGCCATTCTGCCACCCACTTCATTATTTTTACCAGGATTTTTTAAATGAGGCAATATTTCCAAGAAGATTCAAGAAAAATCCTTCCAAGGATTTGCCTTTACCAGGGTCCTCCAGCATTCCCTGCCATTTGCCAGGCTCCCATCAGAGTCCCTTGCCTCCTTCTCTCAGCAATCACAGTGCATCCCTTTCCATTCTCCAGGGCCTGGGCTACAGGTGAAGATGCTGCATAGTAATTAATTCTCCAGATACCAGCAACAGACTCATTATTGCTATTCTGTTTATTGCTATGGTAAAAGGCATTAAAATGTTGTTTTTTATAGGCGTAATGAATCTCACTTCAAGAGAAATTTGTTCCTCCCTCAGCATTGGCTCCCTCTCATTGAGCAGAAGGGCATGCTGACTGATAGGTTAATGTTGTTAACACCACTGTTTCCTCCTCCTACCAGATCAAGTGAATCCCCTGAATGTGCCTGCCCGTATCTTCCTCCCTGGCATCCTTTTCACTGCTGAAATGTCACACAGCAAATTGTGTGCCAGCCCTCCTGTAATGCTGCTGTTCACCTGCCTGGCCCAGAAGCATCTCCTCAAACTCTCCTTGACCATTTTACTTGGTGCCTATTGGGGGAATATTTTCCCCAATACAAAAGAAATAGCCATTACCCTTCATGAAAGCTATCCTTTAAATGTTCTTTTTATTCATTCTCCCAGACATACAAGTCATACAAGAATATGCTCAGAATTGCTGAGAAAAAAGAAATAAAGGTACTTGAAATCACATGAATGCTGAATGGTTTATTGCCTCACAGCTTAAAACTATTCTGCAAGCACACAAGGATAGTCATTTATTTAGTTTATGCTTTCAGGAAAAACAAGCATCTGACTTTTCCCCATTCCTCCCAGTACACAACATGCCCTTAAATCTTATTTCATTTTGTAAGGCCCATTCAGTGTATCTTATATTATTCTGAGAAACTGCTATTGTGGAGTTCTATGTCTTAATTTTCTCTTCATGCTTCCTAGATGAAATCTGCTGTTTATAAGCAAAATCTCCTCACAAAAACTTCCACCACCCAAACTCTGGAAGTCAGCAGCAGAGAATGCAATGCTGCTTCATTTTCCCTCCTATTCTTGGAACTTAATTAACAGCTCTCTTGGTAGTGGGTGAGCCAAATTAGAGGCATTTATTATCCTAGTGCTCCTCTCAATCTTTATTGCTAATAAAAATGATAAAGCACATGGTGGTTTGGGGTTATTTGCATTGCTAAAAAACTTAATATCATAACAACGTACGTAAGCCAAATAGATCAGAAAGACACTAATTTTTTTCGTTAATCTCTTCATTTTGACCTGGTGACCTCAGAGAATATTAATTGTGGCTTAAAATGAGGAGGGATTAGCCTCTGCCCTGGGAGTGCCAGTATCAGGAGATTTAGAGGAAATATCTAGCCTACTTTGGCAAATACATTTTGCAGAAGGAGAACATCAAGAGCTCTCTCATCATCTCTCATACCTACACAAAAGGATATAGCTTCTTTCTCCTTCCTGCTCCTTCTTATGGATCTGCATCCCTTTCTTCTCAGCCGCTAGGAGAGCACCTGTTCTGCAAGGTGCTTGCACCTGCCTCTAGGGAAATGGAAGTACTCAAGGGAGGGAGATGCCTTGGACCATCTCCTCCCTTCCTGAACACTGAGACAGAATCAGCTGCAGCAGCTGGTACTAGAGTCATGTGTTTGTGATTTCTTGACCATCCTTTAGGTTGGACATATCTTCAATGATGAGTATGTGATCAATAGATGTTATACCCTTATTGAAGAGAGGAATATAATGTCATGAACAGTGACTGCACATCAGTATATGCACATAAACCATGATTATAGGCAGTCTACTGATCCAGTCGGCACTAAGAAATAATAAACCTCTAATAGAAAGCTTTTTCATCTGTACAGCACTTATAACTGAAATCTCAAAATAAAGTATGACTGTGTTTTCACAGGATGTTAATCACCACCAGAGTCAAGATCTAACAAACATCTTCATGGCTGATGCTGTTTGGGTATTTGTATCCATAGAAAGCCTTGAGTTTAATTTTAGTCCTGTCATAGGAAGGATACTACCAGCTACTGTTGCATGTTCATGATGAATAAATCACATTATGCCTGACAGGCACACTGTAATTTCTTTGTCATGGAGTTTAATACTGAATATAAAACACAGTTCTGTTGAGCTATCAGGTATGAATTAATAGAATGTTACTGTCTTTAATGAAAATAATTTTTTCTGCTAGTTATTTTTCACTAAATTTTTGTTATTGGTAAAAGTACATCACACTTTCCTACTAAAACAAAAGAAAGCTTATTTTCCTGACCTGTTTTTCACTGCAATTTGGCACAGTTCCAGTAAGTCCTGTCTTTCTGAGAGGTATGAGGTCGCATCTCCAAAATGAGCTGGGTAATGAACTGATGAGTAAACTGACATAAATCATGAGTAAATCAATGTGATTCTGAGGACTTTTTTTAGTTTAAAAAGTTTTTAAAGAAGAAAAAAGCTTCTATGTCCTGACCCATAAATTCATGGGGATGCTTCGAATGCCAGCAAATAATCAGTACTGAGCAAGCGGAGAGCAGCTTTTAAGTATTGCCAAGCTCACAAACTATAATTTATTTCCTACTACTGTTGGGCAGATCTGTGTTGTTGTTATTTCAATACATTTTGTTTTTACTTCAGTACCTCAGACAATAGATCATTCATATCATAAGTGTAAATAAAAGAATGGAGGGGAATAGCAGAGCTTGGCTGTACAAAAGTGCAGTGATTAGACAAATAACTGGCATTATTGAAAAGCCGGGAATATCAGTGTTTAGACTTAAATTATATTTGCAATGTTTAGTGTCCCCTTGAATCTTTGGGACTGTATACATTGCTGTGATAAAGTGAGAGACTACAGAAACTAGTGTCCAAAGAGCAAGCACAAGGCTTTTAAGAGATTTGCTGCTGCTAATTGCTTAGCAACAATGAATAAAGAAATAGGACAGTGTAGAGCAGCAATCTTCCTTGGATGCTCTGCAGCACTCTCTGGAAAACACTCTTCCACTCCCCTGACCCGTTTTGGGTCCCAAGGAGATTGGTTCCCTAACTAGGCCCATAAGTTAAATGTCTAAAATTATTTGCCAGTATCCCCATTTCCCCTTGAATACTGTGTAACAGCAAGTAAGAGAGGAGTGAACATGACTGATTCTTGTAGACCTATATATCTCAGAGCCTTGTCCCCCTTAAGGAAACACCTACATTCCTTGTAAAGTCACTTGTAAGATAATGGTCCCTCCAAAGACCTCTGGAAAGAGATCTGGAACACTTTCCATCAGCAGATACACTGGGTACCTATGTCTCCCTCTTGTCTACGCAGGAAACCTGTAGAGTGTTCTGGACACTAGATTACACTGCCTAGTTTCCCCTGAACGTACTGTGTCAGCACTATATTTTGGTCCATCTGTGCAGAAGACGCTTCCACTGATACCATTTCTGCTTGTAGAGCTTCCAGTGCAACACGTGTCCATTCACGGGATATGCTTTCCCTCCAGCATGGGCAGTCCTGAGTGCACAGAGATGGCCAGCGGTGGCCAGCCACACAGCAGGGCAGCAGCCTTTTGCAACTGTTGGTTAGGCCAGGTTTCTGCCTGGAAGCTTCTGCCCTTTTAAATGTATAAATCCCAGCCCAGCAGGCTGAATTCTTTTAACTAGTATGAGATGACGTTATTGCCTGCACTTTGTTTCTTAACCTAACGCTTCAGTTTGTGACTCACACCAAAGTTGAAGCCTGCTGACTCCTCAGGCTTAGCTCCCGGCCAGTCATCATTAATTAAGCAGCTGCTCTGGCTGTGCTACATGCCAATGGTAGACAAGAAATGTGTATGGTAACAATTGCACTTTTCTGCTCTTCAAGCAGAATTATCTCTGAGGGGGACTTACCACTGAATTTGATTGCTTTCCTTGAAAAATCAATAGCCACAGCCTAGTCTCTAATAAGCTTTCTGAAATCTCTATTTCTCCTGTTCCTCAGGGTAAGGGCATGTTATTTTCCCCCTTATAATTGCGTTTTATTATTAACCTGATAGTTTTATAATTCAGGGTTTTTTTGTAATTTCTAATTCATTTGACACAAGTTGGAGATAGGAGTGGAGATAGAGATGTCAGCAAAGCTGACTGAAGGTTTCCTAAGGATTAGATGAACAATTGCAACTTGAAGAATAATTCTGAGAAAAGCAAAGAAATTTAGTTCTTAGCAAGAGATTGTTTATTTAATTTCTATTCACATTAACAATTGAGAGTTTGTAAGTGATTAATGTTCCAGGAGACTATTCAAAGCTCAGCTGTGTTCAACAGCCTGGGGATAAGTGCATTTCCATTTCTTCCTATGGTGTAAAATGTGTATGGGAGACCATTAAGCAGTTCCTCATCCATTTACACACCTGCTACAATGCTCATGGATTGTGTTCATAAATCTTGTTCCCTTTGTCATTTGGCTTTATGACTCCTTTCTTTTACTTTTCCTCCTTTTATGATCTTTCAGATGTGGTTTCTCAGATGCATAAATATCTCTAAAGTAAATAGTTAAAATATGCCCTAATTGTAATACGTAACAATTGCATTGAACTGTCACTGCAATTACTTTTTAATATGCTTTACACCTGTGGCTTCTTAACAACAAACTCAGTTGAATACATTATCAATGAAAAGTCTGCTGGTGTATTTTAAACTGTTCTCTTTTATAATGTATATTATAGCTAAGTGTACTCTAAATAGTCTTCCCATTCAGGTGGATGTTGTGAGTCTGAATGTGAATTTTGCTAATATGTCATAATAGAAGCACTAAATTACGCACATAGAATCACTAAATAATGTTTTGATCGCCCACCGTGACAGTAATATACAGTCTTTGTGATTTCTTATTTCTTACACATTAAGTCACAATATATAATTAGTGGGAACAAAATAGAGGTACATCCATTTTTGTTTATTATATTTTAACTGAAAACTTCTGAGAGGGCTATGTTCAAACACTGCATGCAATGGCATAACTACAGTAGGTAAACTTTTTTTTTCTAATGGCAATGGTAGTAAGATGGTATTAAACCATAAGCAATGTTAAAAGCTACAGAAAGATGGCTATATCAAATGCTCTTGATTTTTTTTCATTGTTTCTGCAGTACTGTATCCCAATTTCCAAGGTTTTCACTTGCTCACTTCCCTCCTTCAGAACCTTTATCTTCAGCGAACGTCTCTTGCAAATGCATTTTATTTATTACAAACACTATTCCAAATAATATACCCCACACGTTTAATAATACTAATAGGTAGTAATTCTAGCTAAGTTTCCTACTGGGTTCCATTTCAGAATAAAACATTTATGGATGCAATTAATTTTAACAAAAAATGTCCCACTGAGTCACTGTTCATAAAATTTGATCTTTCTTCACAGTGAACAAATGTAACACATTTTAATATAACAGATCTGGAACGATCCTTTTTTGTAACTTTTGAAAACTTCTCTAGAGCAGTTTTGAATTGATCCTTTTTAAAAGACTGTAACTCCAGCCTCTTATGGCTGCCCCAAGCTAATTAATTGATTTGATTTGTTCTCTTTTGTCTCATATGGGTGTATATACATATAGAAGATGCATATAAATGGATATAAACTGTCTCTTTTTAAATGTAATTTATAGCATTTATTTCAACCCATTGACATATCTTTTCTTAAGCTCAGTTGGCAATATCAAGAAACTGTTTCCATTCAAGTTTGAACTTCCTTAAGTTTGAATGTAATAAATTAGTCCATTCTCAAGCCTTTTCTCCAATGGAAGAAGGAAATCTTTGCTCAATCAGATTCATTTTCTCCCTGCTTCAGGTTTTGTTCATTATAAAGACATATGAAAGTCCTGTGCTGCAAAAAGCAGAGAACGAGGCAGATTTTGTATGCTGTTTCTCCCTTATTTAAACATCTGGGTTTTTTTTTTTATTTAATCGATTCATATTTCTCACAGAAAATGGCCTTACTAAAAATAAAATCCACTAATGAAGATGCTGGTAATTTTAATATATATTTTATAAATATATGAACAAACACACACCCACATGCACAAATGACCTGCATTCATTATTTTCCAACTCTGTTTCTGTTGTGAGGTTTCTGTAACGTTGTTCCAGTAACTATCCAAACAATTATGTACATGCTTGGGATATAAAATACTCTATGACATGTATCAGTTTAAGCAAAGCTGCTAGAGCTCATTAGTGCAGCCTTATACAGTGAACACTATCTGGGTCAGAGGAGAAAGTGGAGTAATTGCACAGTCCCACTCTGCCTTTCTCTAAATTGTATCAGTCTTGAAAACAGTTGTGATTTATATGTAAGTTTGATGAAGACATGAAGCAGTGACTTTTAACTTTGGGAAATAGTAGACTGAGCCTCAACAGAAATTCCTATATTTTATGAACTGTTGAAAGGGGGAATGTAGACGAATAAGTTAGCAAAACCTCCTAAGTAGTTGCAAATTCATCCATTAGCATTTCAAACGTGTAAAAAAAATTACATTTAAATTGCACTTTAGAACCCAGGTAAAGATTTCTTTGATGGTCAATTTGCTTTCCTACTTAAAATAAAAAATATGAAAAGTACTAAGGAAAATACTGGTGAAAGAAAGGCTCAAGCTGTCTACACTGCTTTGGTAGCCCTGCCTAATGGTTGGCTTTAGTTTAAAGTGCCCAGAAATTGTTTATGGAGTTGTTCTACTGCTATATCCTCTAAGGATACAATGCACTTGTAACCCCCCCTCTCTCCATACCCATGTTTTCTTCTGGCATCAAACTTTAGCCTGTCTATAATGCATAATACACTTGGTACAGAATGAGCTGAGTCTATAGGGGAAAGTAATTTGTCTTAAATGTGAAAGCATATGATTATAATTAAAATTTTTGTTTTAGCTTATAAGCACACAAATTCTTGAAAGAACAGGTGTTTGCACACTCTCTTCTTTTAGAGGTCCCGTTCAGGTTTAAATGACTTTTTACAAGCTTAGACTTAAAAATGAGTTTCCTTCTCAGTGTTAATAGTCTGTGAGGGAATATGGTGAAATCTATGCAAAAAGAGAAAGACAGAGACTCTCCGCACAGATGGTGTGTGGGGATGCTAAGCAATAAATTTGCATATTATCCCATTTAGCTGAAATCATGTTGGGCTGAGGAGCCATATGCACAGGCTCACTGAAGAGGTCATGAAGCCTCAAGCAAATTGCTTCAACTGAGACCCATTTAAAGATACTATTTGGGATCCAAACAGATAAACTATTTGGGATCAAGTTTTGAAAGCAGCTGAGCTGCCAGAGATAAAAGTGTGAAGTTTTGAAAATTCTAATGAGCATCTTTCCTGCAGCTCCTGAAAAAAAGTACATATGCATTTTTATGTTAATATGTTTGTGTATTTTATTGACAAATATCATTTTTAGAGTCAAATTTCTTGGAAATTTGGTTCATGAAAACATAAACTCTCCTTGTCAAGAAACAGGTTTGCTTTTTCCTGCCAACTTCACCTATGCATGCCATGGGACAGTTCTGACTTTGAGACTGTCAAATGTAAACCAGACTGAGGCCAGTAAAAGCTGATTTCAAATGTTTTCCCCAGTGCAGAGGAAATCATGTAGGCTGGAAGAGAGGTAGAGGTGGATAAAGCTTGACCCTGAGAATAGAGCAAAAGTATCTAATGAGATAGCAGAGTTACTCAGAAGCAGCAAAGTCAGCAAATAGAATACATGGAATTAAACTTTCAGTCTGACTTTTTTGAAACATTAAATGCTAAGAACTTTCCTTTTTCATACTGCACAAAAATAGTCATTATCTTTGTCTTCCTCTAGCTGACTTTCTGAGTTTTGGACCTGTTAATATTCAGACTGAATCAAATTAAAATTATATAGAAATAGATAGATATCGATATATAGATATAGATAGAAAAGATATAAATCTAGGTGTAGGTATAGGTGTAGGTATAGGTATAGGTACAGGTATAGCTGGGTAGGTAGGTAGGTAGAGAGATGGAGATAGGTATAAATATGGATGCAGATAGATAAAGGATATATATTCTCAACTGAAAAAAAAAGGAACAAATAAGTGAAATCAGGTCACTGGACTGCTCTTGAACCACAGATGCTGATGAAAATATAGATTTCTGTTGCTTTGATGAAAATAAGTGAAAAATATAAATCATAAGAAACAGTCAAGTAGCTAGGTTTCAGTATAGTTAGTTCAGTCACTTCTTCCACTCAGTGCTAGATGGCAAGAAAGCATAGATTAGTTGGAGAGTTCCTGCTCTAATAGTCTAATGCATCTTTGAAAAGAAAAGCCATGTGGAGTTTCTTATCTCCTATATGGCCTTTATATTCACTAAGTCTTTCTGTAATGGTGCAGTTATACGGAGCACAGGCTCAGGACACGATTTTAAATTTGTCTGCAATTGCAGAAGGGAGTAAAGTGTTATATTTTCACAGTGATTAAGGTACACCTATCATTAAGGTGATAAGATAAAATGCAACACAGAATTTATCACACAGATTTCTGCAAAATCCATTTAAAATACCTTTTTTAATTCTGAGATGCAGATTAACAAGTTTTCATAAGTGATTACAGAGAGGCCACAGAGCTGCTTACAGTTCAAATCGAAAGTAGTAGGGAGATGCAGGTGGCTGAATTCTGTTACTGGGTTGTAACTGTCTTATTTCTCTTCTGGTCTTTCAGTGCTCCCCAAAACTGATCCCTCCATCTGTTCACTCTTCCCTTTCTAACTACTACCTCCTTCCTGTCAAGTTGATTATTTTTGTTTCTCCCTTCTTTCATTAAAACTTTCCAATCATTATTCCCCAGAGGTCCAAAAACCTCTTGATGGGACAGTAATGACTAATTTTGCCTGAGGAAATGGTGAAGAAATGGATAATATTAGAAAGGAGCAGCAGTCGCTGGCTTCATTCAAGCCCTACTCTGAGTCATGAGGAGATCTGCAGAGAGCAAAAAGTCAACAGAGGTGAAACATGGAGATCTGAGGGCAAGATAACAAAAATGAGAGAAATCCAGGCACAGATTATTTAGCAGAGTGGGAAAAGAATAAACTGATTACTTACACATGCATACGTGTTCTTCATCTCTGCCACTCGCTCACAAATCCTGCCATCATACATAGCACGGACATCCTACCGCACAGAAAGGCAGAGAGACTGAAGATGTTCTTTAAGCAGTGATGGTTTAAGTAGCTTCCTATTGTGTGATTGATGTGATGGTGTTAATCGTCTCTGAGTTAATCTGTATCTATGTTAATTAATCAATGAGAAATAGCAGGGCTACTTTTTTAATAATAATAGATTGGCCTGTTCTTGGTGTGAAGTTGCTGGGGATGGGGCCAGGGACATGTACGAGGCCAGGGGATCTGTGGCCAAGCAAGGGCAGGGATGTGGCAGGACTGAAGCCAGCACCTCTGCAGTGACAAAGGGCAGGAACTGATGTCCCAGGGCTAGGGTGCAGGGGAGAGACAGCAAAGGCTGCCTGGGTCCCAGGACCAGGACCGGCTGTATCCCATCATGTGTTGCATCAGTGAACTCCTGGCTGTTTGAACAACCTCTGTCCCCATGTTCCTGCCGCTACACAGTCAAGGGGTAAGTTAGCTAATGCTCACATTTGTCCGGAGTATCATTACTATTAAGGGTGAGAAGCCCAACAGAATGACACAGAGAAGCACAAAGCTGGATCAGCCAAGAGGAATTCATTTTCTCCTTTGGGAAAGGACACATTACATACCCTGATGCAAACATTAGCAGGCTAACACTATAGATCAAACCACATGGCCTCTCTTTTCTTTCGCTTGAGGGGAAAAATTGAAAATAAAAAAATATGCTTCATTATTTTCTAAATTGAAGTGTACAGGGTTTGTTTTCCCCTTGCTTTGTGAAAGAGTCTCATTAGTGATGAACCAAGAAAATCTATGTATTTTGAACTGTAAATAAAAGGTGGCACCATCTTTTGTGCAATTAGTGATTGAATGCAAGAAAAAAATAGCAAATGGAATTGAAAGAAAGTAAAGCATAGACTGCCCTCTTTTGGACATAAAAGGGCAGGGATGTGGAAGAAGCTTTAAAAGAGATATCTTAAAAATACATTAGTCACTGTTACATAGAATTTTGAAGGCAAATTCATTCTTTATTCATATAAAAACTAAGAGGCTGACTTACTCTTAGAGATCAGCTATGCACCGAATATCATCCTCCAAATCCAAACACAGTCATACTAAGTGTATGAGAAGGAAAATAAAAAACCAAGTGGCTGTGTAAAGATTGTTGTTATGTAAGGATGGAACAGCAGCAAAGACAGTGAAAACACAACTGCCCTCAGCAGTGTTGAGAGTACCCCTTGCAATGTCTTAAAGGTGCTAAAGAATTTATAATGTAATCAAACACATGAACACAATTTATACAAGGTTTTTAGACTCCAAGTTTATGTATCAATTGAGCTCTTCAGGATTTTGTCAAGCTTTAGGACAGGAATCAATATTCATTGATTGCAACGACCACCGAAGAAAGATTAAACACTATTATCAAGATAATTGTCAAGGCATCTGTCACACGTCCAATCTTTTTGCCATCATTCATTCTCAATTAATTGAGAAGAGGCAGTAATACCTCCCCATAGAGACCTGAGTGCAAGAGATGTGGAGTCTCACAGCTGCCACAAACCTATTTCTCTGCTCATGGTTCCTGTTCAGTAGCTTATGAGATGAGGTGCAGGTACAGCACTACCAAAGATGTAGTCATCAGAAATTTACTGTACTTGAAAGCTGTGGTTGGAATTGGGTTTTTGACATGAATGGTGAGCATAGAAAGAAAACAAGTTAGAATAAGCATCATAGCTAATACAGATACACAAATGTTCAGAAAATGCAGTTGCTATTTTAGTCAGCACTAGCAATGTCTCAATGTCTAAAGGTGGATGTGTGACCAGTTCTTCTCCTGAGGTACGGTAGGGTAAATATCCTCTTACCACTTCCAAACTCAGAATTGGACTAATCACAGTAAAAGTCTTGGTGCTAAAGAGAAGGCAGAAACCTCTGTGTCTCTCCTATATCCTGCTGTACCTTTTGCTCCCCGTTTTCTGAGCCTTTGTGTCCTTCCCCTGCCCCTCCATTGAGCCAGCTACCTGTAATAGCTATTGACGCAATATCTAATGTCATCAGCGTGCCAGCAGACTGGCAGCAGGTTCATCCTCAGGATAATCCTCGATTCACACATGAAAGATATTATCAATAAATGAGAAAGTATCTCTGACAAAATATCTCTGCATCTTTTTCTCCTGATTATAATGCTTCAATCTCAATCCAGTGCTGATCCAGTCCCGAAAAGAAGGCTCCAGCCTGAGCTTCCCTCATTCACAAAGGTGAGACTGAACACATTAAAATCCAGCTGCAGTATAACAAATGTATTTATGTGAACTGCTCTTCTTGGACAAGCAGGCTTCTGCAGGCTTCCCTGTATGCCTATCCACTTCCTTCAGCCTGTAAAGTGATTAGGAGCTTTCTCGGCCCTAAAACTCAATTCATGATAATGGCCGTTCTTTGTGCTAATCTACAGGGAGAAAAAATACGCTTAAGGAGCTGTTTGTAGCTTTCTATATTATTTACTAACAAAACAGTCATATTTTCCTTAACAACTGCCACTTCATTGGGTGCATATGTTCTTGACTCAAAACTATGAAGCAGATTTAATTCAACAACATATGGTGCGATGTGAACTTATGAGCTTTTTCTCCTATTCTTAAACAGAAATTATATTGCAGCAAGAGTTTTTTTTTATTCTCTATCATATGTTTATTAATTTTAAAGCATATTTCACTTTGCACTTTTGAACTCCTTTCCTTCTCTTATATTTATTTCCAAATAACAACATACGCCTTTGTTGATTCAAAATATATCAGAGGGATACTATTTTGAGGAAGAAAGGAGGATGTGGGTACCAAAACAACTGGCATTTAGGAAGCTGGAGAAGTTGTTTTTGCAGGCATTTATTTCCCGGTTTGTGCCTGCAGCAAAATGGCAGCTGTACAAATGTACTAAACAGTGACTGTTTCCAGGATGTGCTGAACTCATAATTCAGTCCTAATGAATATGTCATTGGAATATAACAGCCTGTTTAGATTACTGCTTTCACTGTTACAGAGGGATTGAATGCAGATATGATAATGCTTTAATTTGCAACGAATAAATATCATCTCAGGGCATAGAAATGGCAGTGGGTTGGGGGCTGAGGAATGAATGCACGGATTTGCTCTGTTCTCTGTAAACTCTGAGAAACAGATATAGATATCTCCTCTTCATTTGTGGAGGGTGTGTTGGCCAAAATACTAAAATACATTTTTAACATTTTCAGATAATACCATGTTGAACACTAGATGAATCCAGAATATAGCAAAGTAGGACTGAAAAAGTCCTTGTCCTTTTGAAGAGATAACATATTAGCTTGGTAAACTGGAATGTCCAGAGTGATTTTGCACAAATGACCTGAAATATCACTTTCAATTCTGGGAGGGATAAGCAGGCAATTGTGAGTTCTCTTCATTTTTTCCAGACACCTTCTGCAATTTAGCACAACCCCGTGTCCTTTATACTTGAAAATCCTAATGTTATTGCATTAACAAAATTTTAACATATCCAGGACCAATTTCCATAGCTTTGTACTCCACTAGTCATCCTCAGACCACAGTTTGGAAATATCTTATTCAAACAAAATATGATTAACTAAATAATAAGGTGAATAAGGCAAATCTCTGGACCTCTGCATGTTAGGAATGGAAGTACATAATATTTCGTTTTGAGTGCTGAAAGGGATAAACAACTCTCTGACTTAGACTGTCCCAGGAAAAACTAAGGGTAACTCAGGAATATTTCTTCCATGGACCTTGGTGGTGCTTGGCCACTTCTCCTGTAATGTCCAGTTCAAACAAATACTGATCCTCCTTCAAGGTTAGAAAATAATCAATTTTGATTTTAATATGTGTTTGAAAGAGTGAAGTATAATAGAAAAAAAAATAACATATTGACTCTAGATAGGCTTCAATTATATCCTGAATCAAGCAAAATTACAGCCCAAAGATGTCATCTGTTAATAAAACAGCTCAAGGGGCTGAAAGTGCTTTATTTTTACTCCATTGCTCAAGCGTCAAACCCAGGATTCCTTCATTCCTTTCATTATAAGAATTCTAAAGGATCTTATATCTTTAAAGGAGCATTGTCAATGACCAGACTTTTTATGTAAAATTAATTTGTCAACATTTTGAAATTGAAAAAGTCTCCTAACAAGTTCTTCTCTTGCTTAGATTTCTGTAGAGTTGCACAGGAAAGATTAGTTTTATGGGCAATTGTGCTAGAGAGGCAAAATATCAGGAAAACGCAGGCATCCCTCATTCAGACAGAGGTTATTTTCAGCTTGCCTCCAATGTAACCTCACATTGTTTTTAATGTTCAACTGTCACATCGTAAAGGACTTGTCTAGAAGAGAGGGATTAGTCTGAAAGGGCAAGTAGGACATAGGTAATTGACCAAATGTGAGGAGCTTGTCTGCTGAATTTAAAGAACCGCATATAAACACTCATTGCACCTTGGTGTGAAGCCTGGCAAGGCAAAGCAGTAGACAATGCTCCGAAGGGAAATGTCAACTTCCCAGTGAAAGGCACAGGACTGATTTTTGCTGCTGGTTTCTAGGGGAATTGTCCCAGGGGGCAGGATACAGCACTTACTTAGGACTGGTGTGCTTAAGAGGGAAAAAGTACACATACTCAAGGGAGTTAAACTAGGCACGTGCCTATTCTATAAAGCAACAGATCAGTTACAGAGGAATAATAACATGAAAAACACTGGCTAAAATTGGAGGGTGATTTGTCCCATTAGAAAAAAAAATAAATAGCTTGGTCATCTATTCTAAATTCCTTGGAATCAATTGATTATCATTTTCTCTTCATTTTGAAGGGTTTTTTATCACTTGGGTATTTTTGAATTTCTGTTACAATATTTGGCTGGAGCAGTTCTTATTTTCTCTCTGCCTCTCACACATAACTCTACTCAAATTTGACGGCAACTTTGTGTGCAGAACATTGGGATGAGCAAGCATGAAAGCTTGAGAGCTCTCTTTAGAGCAGAAAATAGGTCTTGAAGTCACCGACTGAAATTGATCCACTTTTTGCAAAGTGGTTCCAAAGGTCCCAATCTCTTTCAGATTTTCTGAGACAATGTCTCTCATGACACACAAGGCTGTTGTTCATAGACTACAGAGACAGAGATTAGACTTGGAGACAGAGAGATGCTACAGTAGCAAGGCACAGATCTTCAGAGAAGTTACGCTTTTATTTCTGAAATGTCATTCTGAAGTAGTTTATTGAGGCCGGATGCCTTTGATTTAGAAGGGTGTTAAGAAATATCAGCCAAATGGGCACTCGTCCTTTATAAAATACCATGCCCGGCTGCCAAGATCGAGACTCAGTTCTATTTGCCATGCTGTTTGAGTAGAAAGAGGATAAGCAGGGAGGAGAGATGTCTCCACTTCTGAAGACAAATGTACTCATAGTCCTGTAGAGCTGAGTTTGTGCTTATGACATAGTAATATCTGTATTATGCAATATAACAATATCATTTTATAGATATAAAATCATATTGTTAAACTGCATATGAAAATACATTGATAAGCCAAACAGGGAATGAGGAAAATACAGCCATGATGACAAGTGAAAAGTATCCTGTCTCCACTAAGCTTGTGTTGCAACAAAAGAAATTAGAGAAGCCTCTATTTCCCTGGATACAGCATTGAAGAGTCAAAGGAAATCACAGGTAGAATTTAGGGAATCATTCACATCCTCATCATAGGCACCTACTGCCATTTGAGACGCCCTAGAGTATTTTGGCCTTCAGCTGCTGCTCCAGCAGGACATGGATCTCCCTTCTTAAGCAATATTTACCAGCCCCATTAAGATGTCAGAGATGCTCTGTGGCACCTAAATTAAACTAAATTAAACTTAGTTGAGCCCTTCAGATTAGAGTTTGGCATCCATTAAATGTTTCAGAAGATCACTTATTTCCTAAGGAGAAAAAAAAAGAGAGAGAGATAGAGAGAAACAAAAGATGTCAACATAAGTATTTAAGCCTCAAGAGGAATAGCTGGCACTAAGGATAGTATTTCTAAAAGCACTGAGAACTAACACAACTCTCTTATAACAAAGGTAATAAAATTTTGATGGTCTTGCCCACCTTTGCAAATCCCATATTAGATATTAAAAACATTTACCCCAGGAAGCTTTACATATGTAAGCTGACAAGCCATACTCACCCCATATGGGTTTGATTCGAATAGCCATGAACAGAAATCATGTGGTGAACATGTCACATTCACATTATGAAAGCTCAAATGCTGCTCAGAACAGCAGGTGTATTGGAGTAAGATGCCTTGCAACACCCAGTAATGCTTACTTCGCATCATTGACTGTAAAGGGAGCCAAAGTGATTGCCTCAGCTCTAAATATCTGCACCATAGACACAAAAAGTCAGGTGAAATCAATATAGCAACATGAGGTTGCAAGTTGCAAGGATTACAGAAATGCTTGTACAGAATCTGGCATCTCCTCTTTCTTTCTTTTCTAGCTTATCTTTTAGTTCATGGGACATATTCCTCCATGCATCGTCACTTCCATGTGAAAAACATTAAAAGAGCCACACAAAATAACAGCAACATAGCCACCATCATTGCAAGAAAATTCAGAGGATATTTACTTTCTTAGACTTTCTGGCTCTAAATGCACATATGCAAGCATTGCAGGTCTTGAATTAAAACTAAAACACTGAGACACAGGGCCAGAATTTCCAGAGAACTCATGTCAGTTGATATAAGTGTGACTAAATGAGAATTTCAGAGCTAGACATGCTCTGAAATAATGCCTTATTATAGCAGAGACACTATCTGTGACATTTTGGCATTGCCATGATCCAAAGAACAAGTACATATATATACATATATAGAGTGAAGAACCTGGTGAAGGAAGGTTTATATCAACCTGTTGTAGCAATCATTAACTGGGATAATTCAGTTCTCTGAACTGAATTTTTTCTGAGTTCGGTGTATATGAAAAAAAAATCTAAATAATATCTGAAGAGCAATGTGACAACTGAAGCAGCTGCAAATTAGAAAATGCATTGTAGTCTGCTCTTCTTTTTTTCAAGGCCAATAAAAAAAAATCAACTCTCAGTTGGTTCCCACAAGGTTGAGACTAGGCAGGTAGTTTCTAATATTAGTTTGGTCAAATTGTCATAATGCTGTGTGTCTGATATGTCAGTATCTATAAAATACACAGAGCATATGATCAGTGAGTTTTACCATGGGTCACTATTACCAGTGAATAAACAAATAACCTTAAGTTTTATTTCGAAGAAACAAAACAGCTGCTCCTTTACTATGATTATTTATATTAATTTATTAATTGTGATCTTATCTGAAATCATTCAAAAACAGAAAAGCAAATATCATCAGCTGCAACCATGTTGCCTATAATAATAATCCTCAGAGATGGGTTATAATGATAATAAAAATGGAAACAAGGGACTGGAACCATAAAACCTGTCAAACAAATGAAGAAAGGACATAACCCCCCACCAAAATAGCTTTCACATAAATTCTCACCACAAGATAAAATACAGCTTTTGGTTAAAAAGAGAGTCATATCTCCAGCAACTTCCATAAATAATTCACTGCTAGGTAGTAAACAATAGAGAAGCACAGTGTGAATGCCAAAGAGGGTCTTTATATGTCATAAAGCCACTCAAAAGTACACTTGCTGCAGCAAGTCTGGCTGTGAGCTTTGATGTGCTGGAAAAGAAACTGCTACACTGAGGTCATCACTTAGTAGAAAACAATTTCCCTCATACAGAGAAGCAGACTTACTGCTGGGCTTCTGACACAGACAGATTGCATTTAAAAACACAAAGCTGCATAATGTGGGTGTTCAGGAGGAAAGAAATCCTGTCTACACCTTCTAAATGACCAAAGCTGGAAAAAAATAGATGTCTTCCTTCAGTAGCTATCAAAAGTTGACATGGTAGTGTGGCAGGGTTCTTGTATTAATGCACTCATACTTTAAATATGCGGTTGGATGGATTTGCTTCCTCTTTCTTAACTAAACTGCTTCCATGAAGAACTTAAGCTGCTTTATTTGTTAAATGTCAGGCTAAACAATTTAAGTAAGTGACACAGATCAGGAGTTCGTTCCTTCTCATGCGTAGACTTGAAAAGGTAACTCCACCTGTCATTTGAAAAATTCTAACGCAATAAAAATGTCTAGGCTATTGCAATGCTGTGCCTTTTATTTTTAGACTGATAGAGCAAGTGAAGAAAAAATAAATGAATATTTTACCAATAAAAAACTATATAAATATTGAATGCATATATTCAGACCTCAAATCTCAAAGGACCAACACAGCTGAGATCGTAAAAATTATAGCAAAAATAGCAGAGGAGAAAAGATGGGCACTTAGTGGAGAGAAGAATGTATGCTTTGAAATCTCAGTGAAGAACACAAAAGCATAAAGGTTTACAGTACGTGGCACATGATTTAAGAAACAATGAGCATGACAGAAAAGGCACAGGCAGATTATTTCTGTGTTACAATTCTTAACTTCTTTCTTTGAATTTCATTTATAACTGCTCTGGCCTACTCCACCACTCAAAAGCTTGTGACTTTCTTGATGTCAAAAGCCTTTCCAAAGTAGCTTTTGTCATGTGCAACTTTTAAATGCATTCAAAGGGCCAGTACTGATTTTCCCTTGTCCAAGGTCAAGAAACATATTCCCAGGCAAAGGAATCACATTTTCAAAAGAAAGAAAGCAAGAAAGAAATGTCCCTATTTCAGACAGTAAAGGCAAAATATCACAGGAAGAGACATAGAAATAATCATTTGCATAGTACTGCTGGAATTAACAATGTGCTTGATATATTTAAAAGAAACTGTTACAAAACTGCAGTTTAGTAATGAACATGTTTCTGATGGATGTCAAGAGCCTGTTTAGGTCATGTACCACAGCTCAGGAAAAACATGAACGCAAGTTGTGTTGCTGTCTCAGGACTGACTGTTATTGATATTTCAATCCAATATTATTTTCTCAGAAGAGTCATTTTTAACTCAAATCAAACTGCATCTGAATCTTCTTATAACTTTGAAAAAGATGTGACAAATTATTCTGTTGTTGTCAGCTTGCCTTTCTTATTTCCGACAGTAAAAAAATAAGAAAAAATAAATAGCAAAAAAAAAAAGTTTTCTATTTCCTACTCATGCAAAGCAAAATGTGAATTTCCATTGTCAAAATACACAGCCAGTACTCATCTGTTTACATACTATCACATTATGTTGTACTTATAGCTTGTAGTTCCCTCACTAAACATGAATGCTCCCCTGCTATAGCGTCCTCTCTCATTAAAATTTTCTTCTTTAGAATTGTAGAAGCTTGGATCTTTTTTCAGCCAAGAAATACAAAAAACAGCTCAGCAAATGCTGACTGTTGGCTGCCTCAGTGTTACTCTGGTTCTGGAGCTAGACAGATCCTTTGACTCAGGCTCAGGTCTTGCCATCATCTCGACTGCTACAAGGAAAAAGGAAAGCATATAAACACCACCAGGAACATCAGTCTACTCAACTGTGATGTTAGCAGGAGCTTGCAGTACAAAAACTAAGCAAGGAAAAATATAAATTTTGAAAATTAAAAAAGTGGCTGCTTATAGCCAGCTTTCAGCATGCCATTGATGGGAATTGTCATCCCCTCTGCATCCTGATGCAGTTTTATGCCTGAGATCAAGCGATGATATTTGAATGTGAAGAGCTGAGTACTGGAAAGGAGCCCTGGATTTGTTTCCTTTTGGATTTTTTCCCACCAGTAGATACGTGTTCAATCTCCTTGTTGCCCTAAGGAGGCTAGGAAAGCCCAAGAGGATGCTGACACACATACAAAAAGGTACAAGCCTGTGCTATTCCTTCTGGAGTCCCTCCTCCAGTCTCTAAGTTAGGAGGAATTCCCAATACACCTCCAAATCACTTCCTCTCACCATTGTCCTGCCACAAATACATGCCTAAAAAGCAGTAAAAATCAGTTTGCCTATTGCATTCATTGTTTGCTGCCTCTGAAACAGTCTGGGCTGTGAGACTTTTGATGGCAAAAGTCCATCCTGAGTGTCCTCTAGTGTAAGCTTTAGCTGTCCCTATTAAGGGGACAGGTTACAGTTTCCCCCAGGGTATCTATGACCAAGGTCTAGGGCAGGCCCCAAACTTGCCTGTGAGTTTAATGCCTCTAAGGCACAGCAGCCCTTTCTGGGACAAAATAGGAACACTTGGAATTCTCTCTGCCAGAGTCAGTGAATTTTCAACCTAATATATCTGTAATATCAGTCATGCTAAAAATGAGTTTATCATTCACACAGCCTAGTGAATTTTGTCTCCTTCCTCTCAGAGTTCAACTGTGAAAATGCAGGGGCTCATTAAAGCTTGGAGAGGGCTTGTGGACTATCTCCTTGCTTGGTGAAATATAAGAAAAAATAGGTCAGAAGCTACAGATTTTACACCATTCCCTCTGATTTATTCAGGTTGGTCCCAATGTATATCGCATCCTGCCTCACACATTATACACTCAGACCCACTGTGTCTCACTGTCACATTATCATGAACAGAGTCTAAAAAAAGCCAGTTCAGCAAAAGCTAATAGCACTGAGAAACAGACCTAGCTCCACCCTCATGTGGAAGGGTAGAAGACAAAATGCACCTAGGAACAAACTGTAAATAAATTATTTCAAGTGTGAAGAGTCAATTAAGGAAAGGGCTTGAGTCTACATTTCTCAGAGAAAGGACGTCTTCTTTAACATGCAGTGTACATAAAACCGTGCATTCACTCTCTCACACCTTCTCTCTCTGTGTTATTCTCTCTGTGCTTTGCAGCCAGGCAATATTCAATCAGCAGAAAGGGCAAAGTTCCAGCCTTTGGCCTTCTCACTGAAACCAAGCAGTCAGTTATAATCAATATAAATTTTATTATCAAGCACTCTTTGTATCTCTCACATAAACACACAAAAAGAAAACATCAGAACAGCCCAATTAACCCTTCATTAAAACTGGCCACTTAAAAATCTATGATTTCCTGAATGTTGATATTTTACTAGCACTTGCGTTTGCAGATTAATCAGTCCCAAAATTACTACTTTTGTAATATAGGCAAGTAAAAATGATCCTCTGATGAAGCTCAGGTGAAACATTTCCAGAAGTGATAAGGAGGCTTTAGGGTTCTGTACAAGGTACTAGTTTGTTTTCAGGTACAGTACTTGGAACACTGGTGTTGAAAGAAGAGGCCATAAAGGGCTTAGATAAGGGCTCAAAAGTTATCTCAAGGAATCAAAAGCCTATTTTATAGTTGGATAATACAATATTTGTTTTGTTGTTTGTTTAATCAAGTAAAATAAAGTTTGGAGGTAGAAGTAGTTTGTGCTTTATAAATAGGCTACAATTTGTGATAAACTACAGGAAGAAAAAGAGATCTTTAAGATCACTGTAAGTACATGAATTAATGTGGATAAATGAGCATTAACTTTTATCCAACAGCCCCACAAAGCAGAGAAGGCTCTAGTCATCAGCAAACTCAAGCTCCGGTAGAGTTGTCAGTAGAGTTGTGTTCCAGCAAAAATACAGAGTTTTAACATGGGGCTTGATGAGATGTCAAAAGATGCTGTACAGCAGGGATATCTGCAGCAGCAGAGTTTGCGCTATGCAACACGGGAAGCCGTTACCCACCATAAAATCTCTTTTCTCAGGACAATCAACTGCAAGATAGCTACAGGCATTAGCAGTAAACCTAAAGGGGTGCCAACAAGGAAAAGAGGAAACTCAGAAAAGCTGCATAATACTGACAGCTTTACATAAAAGTAATAAGAGTACTTACATAAGAGTAATTATCACCTTTAACTCAGGCAAAAACAATAAACCATTATTTTGCTCAAAAATTATCTCTTTAACACAGCTATACATTCTCATTCAGAGCTAAAGATGCCAGAATAAGCAGGCATATATATATCCTTATCCTGAAATGAATGCTTTGTGTGACCTAGTTTTTGGAAATATAAATCAGAGGCTTTTACTGATATATGTTGAACACTGTATGCCTTACTTTATATAAATTCAAATGTGCAGTAAGAAATGCCATCTCGTGAAAATTTCCTGTTTGCATTTGGGTATAATGTGATTTAGAGGCAAGATATAATGGTTTAATATCTGAGACAGACCCATATAAGCAAGCTTCATAATAAGCTTCCCCTGTCAAGTGCAGTCAGTGCAGAAAAAGACAAGACATTATAGCAGATTACATTCATTATAATATAGTAGTTAAAATACAGATGTAAAACTCTTTATATAACACTGGCTACATGCAGCCATCCTCAAAGGTTATACTATGTATTACACGAGTTTCAAGAACATACTACTGCAACACCTTGAGAATTTCCACTGTGTTTCCCCTGAAAAAAGTTTCCTAGTTCCTGGATATCTCCTCCTTGCCCTGTCACTACAGTTGTTTTCTTTTGGTGAGGAAGGAAGGGCTGCTTTTCTTAACATGGAGGAAAGTGAGTGAGGAATGAAGAGAAGGAGGTCAGGAGGAAACAAGAAAAAGAAAAAAAAAGGAAGGAACTTAGCCATCAGGGTTTTGAGCGCAATGAGATTATTGCCTGAAAAGATTATATGCACTTCATGGTTATTTTTAATCCTGTTTCCTTCATCACTGAAATTCCTCTTCAGTAATATTATCGGAGGCAAATTTTTCAGGATAAAGATCTAAAAAAAGCAAGATCAAGAAAGGATGCATCAGCAAACCCCTGCAGCCTGTTACTACTGAGAGTTTGCTAATGCGAGGAGCAAAAGATTAAGTCCTGTGATCACTATTTAACAAAATAAGGAATGCATGATGGGCCTCTAAGATAGATACATGTTTTTATCATTATTATACAAGATCCAAAAAAAAATCAGGAGAGGAAAACAGTCCAGATCAATAAATATTTTTGTATAGTTTTCAAATACACTTTTCATTCATTCTGCATAAGAAGTAGCTGTTTTGAACCAGGGCAGAAGAATTTTGTGTCTAGCAAATGTAAATATAACATTTAAAACAACATGAAAAACATCTAAATTATTGATGAGTAAAAATCATGTCATCACACCACCTACTGCCAGCAGATTTTGACAAGCATTGTTTTATTTTTTTATATATATATATATATGCATGTATGTATGTATGTATGTATGTATTATCGAAAAGTTTCCGCTCACCTCCTGTTAAAAGTGGTGTAATAATTATTTCTCCAAAAAGGTGCTATTTTTTTTATTGATTTCATGCAGCTTTCAGGACAGGCACTAAACTTCTAAATCAAGCATCAAGGCTTACCAATGTTCATTCTTTCAGATGAATGGTTTTGAGGATGCAACTAGGATGGTGGTTTGGTCAAATCTCTCTCTCAGGATAAGAATACTTTTGAAATACTCTTGCACAACCTGGGAAATACAGGGAAGGAAATGTCATATTTTGAAATCCCTGCTTTCTTTTCATCATTCCCTCTGCTATTTTTGCATCTGGCCTTCAACAAAACATGCTGTATCTCCTCCTAGTTATTCTTCAGGATTGTTGTTCTGTATTTCAGTTCATACAGTTTGTCAAGTTGGGATTTGCTTCCTTTGTCCTGTGCTTAGGTTACCTTAGTTTTGTTTTGTTTTCCTATACCAGGGAACACAAATAGCGCAATCAGATTTAGAATCATGCAGAATGGACTGTTTGCAATGAAAGTAGCTTGGTGAGTGCTGTCTCCTCTGACTTAGTGGATAACATCAATTGTGCCTAGATAGGTTTGGTGAAACACAGTTTTACTGGTGCTATCACTGCCAGGTCTCTAGCAGTCATAAAACAAAAGTATTTTGCCACAATGCACACAAGGCACTCAAAATTAACTACTAAATAAAAGCCATGTCTATTCTCTGAGGTTTCCTAGCTGCTTAGCTGTGGCACAGGGCTCTTCAAAGATTTATCAGTTCATTCAACTTTCTGCAGAGCAGAAAGTTTGGTCCTAGACTACGTGAAAATTACATTTGCACAAAACTTATATCTTCTTACAGTGATAAGTAAACTCTATACTGCCACTACAAATATATCTGGACAAGTAGCAGAGGATTTAATCTATTTTTAATTTGGCTTATTGTGGTTATATAGTAGCTGGCCTCTTTATACTTGAGATTTGATAGCATCAAAATTTTAAGAACCCATAAATGAGAGCTAAGAATAGAACAAATGACATGCAAAAACACAATTTACACTGGGGAAATCATATGATATTTTTATATATACATTAAGAATAAAATATAATTGAAATTATTGCAGTTTAAAAACGTAATTCATTAAGATAACATTTTATTACAGCAATCAAAGCTATATAAAATATTTCAATTAGATACATATTTCATATTTATACAGTTCAGTACTCTCATATCAAATGTTGGTTTCACATTAATTATTAATAACAATGATTCCAAATGAAAAGAGGTTTATGTGCTTAAAGTTTAATACTTTAAGTTTAATTCTTGAAATAAATCATGCTTTCACTGAACTCAATGGAAAAACTCTCCCTACATAGAATTGGAGCAATATTTCATCCATCACAGCCATTTGGTTTCACAAGCACAAACCAATGTTTACCTGCACAAGGCTCCAGTTCAACAAGACTGCGGTATAGGAATACTCTAGAAGAAGCTCAAAACTGCTTTGCTGAATTGGGGCTTATGGAGAGTATCCCTACTTGCAGTTGTATTGTCTTGCATTTGGGAATATGTCTAGTTCCTTTCTGCAGTTTTATTTTATTATAAAACTGAAGTCTGGCCACCTAAAAGGTCAACAGATGCACATACAGATGTGAAAATGAGATCTGAGTGTTTTGCAGACATTAGTCTGAGAACCAGCCCTAGGATTAATTACAGAGCAGTTATCAAAGCCGCCTTTGCCTCTCCTCCCTCAAATCTTTCATCTCACCCACTGAGCATCCACAAGGAGGGTTGTCCTCAGACCTCAGCAAAACCCTGCAACTGAGCTGGTGGGCCACCAGTAGAGTTGCTCCAGAGTGTGGCAGATCCCTTATGAAATAACAAAATTTGCAAAGGTCTGCAGGGGACAGGGCAAAGCTCACAAGTGACAGAGGAACATTAGGAGAAATGTTGAAATGAGAATGAATGCCAGACAACTGTTTTGGAACAAACCAGTCTTCTCCAGAGCATGGGAACCATCAGCAACTCCTTATAATTTATTGACTGAATTAGGATTTCATTCCAGCCAATATTCTAACTCTTTTGTCATCATTTTTATTTCAGTCTTTGGCTGATCTACTATTTCTTAGCTCATTCTAACGATACAGATTGCTCTCAGTTTTCCACAACCAGTGATGACAGCAAAATGCTACCCTCCCACTAGAGGACAGGGTATTTTATGCCTGAACAATCTGATTAACACCTGGATACTGACATTTTAACCTGATTACTGCAAGGCATCTTAGTTATATATCAAAACTTGACAATAAATTACAGTTGATTAAAGGTGTAGCACTGCTTTTCTGACAAAAAAATGAACAAGCTTGGCATTAAATTCTGTTAAATTCTGAATCAGAACCAAAGCTGGAGTCCATTCTTTAAGAGGATCAGTCAGCACAACAAAGGGACCTCTTACCACCTGACTTCTTGCAACATTAATGCACCACAGACTAAGGAAAAGAATCCCTCATAAGCTCCCTCAACAGTTTCTATCGCACAGACATGTTGTTTGTGTCAATAATGTTGGAATGATCTTGCATCTGGGCAGCTTCTCAGGAACCATTATAGTGTGCATACCCTCAAAGAGCTTTCTGAAATTATTAAACCCTCATACACACCTGCAAGTGAATATGAAAAGATATCCATGCATTGACTTAAAGAAAAAAAATGTGCATGATGATCAAGCACTTGAAGCACAGGAAAAGCCCTTTTCTCATCATAAGCATGCAAAATGGATGACTCAGGACTCAGAAAAATGCAGCTCTACTGTTAGTTGACCACATAATAATGGAGTAAGTCACTTTTCGCATTTCTCCTCAGTTTTTCTGATCTGGAGGATGACTGCAATAATATACGTCTCAAAGTGCTGTGTGAACAAGAGCATCAAAGTGCGAGACCATCATAAGCTAGAAAACCAACCAGAAACAATTGTGCTCAGACAATTCATTCTGAAGCTTCTTCCATTCAAGCTTGTAGCAATTCAGTTTCTTTTATTATTTTGCTTCTCAACATTAAAGTGTGGAGAAGATAACATGAGCACTATTGCAGCCCCTAAAATCGCTGATGTTCTCCCCCTCTACTCTTCAAAAGTCCTGTTTGGGGACAATATAATTTTTTGGTTTCTGCGGATGCTAACATACTTTGGAAGATTTGGTTAGAGAGAAGGGAATTCCATGTTGTAGTTTTGAATCTTGTTACAGTAAAATGGCTTTACCAAGAGAAAAATCTCACAGTCATTTATAAAGGTGGTACAGGGAGAATTCTTAAATCTCAAAAAGTTTTATGAATTGGTATGCTTTAATGCCATACTTCAATTTAGTACCACTTCTTCTCATTTTAAAGACTCTATTGGCTTTTTCTTTCATGTTTAATGCAGCATATTCTCCATAGAGCATCATGCAAGCCTACTGTCTCCATGAGAATATCTCACGTTACTCCTTTTTTTTTTAATCCTAATGCATTCATATCATGAGGTTTGAGATATGAACATGCATTTTCATAATGTATATTCTTTACACACCGAGGTCAGTGGCTCAGGTTTTAAGAGAGATTTTTCTGTAATAAAGGAAGGAAAATATGATTTGTAATAAGAATGACTATAATAGTGTCTGCAGCTCTTTTAGACAAATTGTTTTGGGAGGGACCCATTTTACCTCAATATTTGCCTCAGGATTTTTTTCAGTACACTGTTGTTCTGCAATATTAATTACACAGGAGATGTATGTCTGTCTGTATATCTTGATATATCTTATTGATTATACAGCTAAAAAAGTATACTTTCCTACTTGCTCTCTTCATCAAGTTCTCCTGACCTGTTTTGAGTCTTTAAGGTTCATGGGGTGAAAATACTGTGCAGCAGCTCCTGCATTGCTCAAAGGCAATTGAGATGAGAGGAGAGACACAAAGACATGGACAGCATGAAGGGTCTGAACACTTTGCTCCCATAGCACCAGGACAAAGGCAAAACTGCTAGGAGACAGCTTGGAGGAGAAAGAACCTCACAGTGGGTGTGCGGCAGAGAAAGGAAAATGGCACTAAGGGAAGGAAAAAGAAAACCTATGATGGCTGGTTGTGACAATGGCATATTCAAAGAAAGGGAACAGAAAGGAGAGAAAAGAAGGCAGAAATATATATGTTGTTGCTATTAAATTAAACATCTTCAAGGAATTTCAATAATATAGTCCAGAAAAACCTTAGCAACAATGGAAAATCAGAACAAGAAGATAAAAATCAAATTATATTGTGTTTGTTTATTTGCTTTTACGTAATGAACATCCTTCAGTTACACCTACTTTTAGGGATCTCTGAGACCACAGCTGGGCTGGACTATTTTCAATAGAAGGGCATTAGAAGGGGAAAAAAGATTAACTGAAAACACGTTTTAACAGCAGAACTTGTCTACTGAATGATCTAAAACAGTGATATTCATTACATAATTTCTGAAAAAGTACAAGCACCACCAAACCAATTACACAGATGAAATACCCGAAAGAGGATCTAATCCTGTTTTTCAGTTGCTTTACAGAGCAGAACCTAGAAATGGACTCTGTAATCTATACCTGCTGGATCTACTCTAGACATCTGCATGAACCTATGTCAAGAGCATCAGACTCTAGCACTAGCAGACACACATAAGCTTTCCAACATCCTCACTTTCAATCAGTCTATGAAAAGCATTAGTCAGATTTTCTTCGTTTTTTTTGCTCTGTGTGAAGGTGACAGGCTTTTCATTTTACTTAATTAATAATCAATTGCTAATTTGATTAAAAGCTGAAGGATTCAATTATGTGTATTAAAATAATCCTTTATTTTGATCAGTTTTCTTCTATTTAATGAGGTAATATTCTACAATTAAATTATTGGAGACAGAAAATTCCTATGTAATTAATAAGACCATGATCTTAAATGACTTAGAATAATGAACCCAAGAAAACTGCAAATGATTAAAAATGCTCACAACTAAAATCTGTGACATATTTCTTGACTACATTTGGAGAGCAAGGGTAGTCTTATCAACATACTGCAACAGGTCCTTTGTGTAGCCTTGGAAAAGGCATATAATATTCCTGAGCCTACCTACCTTATCCGTAAAACAGTAAATCCTCGTTTTTACAACCTCTGTGAAGCACTTCAGCACAAGAAGAGTCACTTATCCTGTGCACACATAGTAACTAGTAGGAAGTGCTATAAGGTGTTATACCTTCCCCTCTGCATTTCCCTGGCTACACGCAGTTGTTGGAATCTGTGAGATGCACTGATGTATTCAACAGCTCACAGTGGACCTCAGCAGTTTCTGAACCCAATTATACAGTCAATCTCCACAGTATCTCTCCATAAGGAGTGGGACAATTCAGTCATGCAACTATGTAAAGGAGTACTTGCTCTTTGATTACTGCCTCTTTCTTTTATTTTTAATTCATGTGTTTTATATACTGTGCTATGAAGATGAAAGAATAAGATTGCTCTACTCACCTTCTCCAAGACAATTATGATTCTATATTAATATACAGAATGTCATCCTTAGTTATATTCTTTCAAAACTATTTAGGTTTTTCTTGGATATCCCCTTCTGTAATTATCCTAATTAGTCTTCTCTGGAACATTTTGTTTCACTTCCCCCTTTTCAAGAAACAGGGAGAAGTACAGAGTGTTCAAGGGTGTGTTGCATCACACATTTATACAGTGGCATAACAATGCTTTACATTTTGTCCTCATTTCTTTTCCTAACAATTCTTATCATTCCTTTTGCTTCTCTGACTACTGTTGAGCATTGAGCTATTGTTTTAATAGAGCTAGCTACAATAATTCCAAGATCTTTCTCCTGAGAGGCTAGAGCTAATTTAGGACCCATCATTCTGTATTTACAATTAAGGTTGTGTTTCTCCATGTGAATCTCTTTGCATGTATTGACCTTGAATTTTTCTCTGCCATTTTACTGTCCAGTCATTCAGCATCATGAGATCTGTCTGTAACTCTTTGTAGTTATTTGAGAGTTGAATACCTTGAATAATTTCTTATCAGCAAATTTTGTTAGACTATTCACTTTCTTTTCTAGGTCATTTATGAATATATTGAATAGCTAGACTTCCTGAAATGCAGCGCTCTGTTGTACACCTCTCCTTATCTATACCTTTTGTTTCCAGTCGCATAATCACATTTTCCTATCATTGCATTTCTACCATATTTGCCTTTATTAAGCCAGAAGAGGAATTCATCTTTTTTTCCTCAAGACAGTTTAGTTTTCTTAAGCCTTTTTGATGAGGGATCATGTCAAAAGCCTTTTGGAAATCCAAGCAGATCAACTGGATAATTATATTTGTATATCAGTGGCTCCTTCAAAGAATTCTAGTTTAGGTGTGATGTACAACTTCTCTACATAAGGCATACTTCATATTCTTGTATTCTATTTACTTATGTTGCTTATTATGAAGTTTTACATATTATTATGAATTTTTATATACCTGGTAGATAAATCAGTGTCTGTGGCCTGCAGTCCTCTCTAGATGTGCCCTATCAGCTACCCCTTTATAGATCCCTAATGTTGCAGACAATTTATATAAGAATTCTGCAACTATTGTCAATAATGCAAAATTTCATTTTTAATTTCTTTTGGAATTTTAAAATGAATATTATATTGTTTTATTAATATTCATTTCATCTCCATCTAAAACAGTTTCAATCCAGTTTAAGAACTTTAACTTAGCACTTCAGTTTGTGATGTTTTCTCAAGCTCTGACTTTGTAAAGACTTACCAAATCTTCTTAAAACAAGCACCAAAGCAAATAATTCATGTATCTTTTCTGCTGCAGGCTTCTCTGCTATAGACCCATTCTCCGGGTATTCCCCTTACATTTTATCCTTCTGTCATACAAATTCTCTGATGAGCTCCATAATTTCCAACTGAATTTTGAAGATAGTCTATTTTCATTTTTTTCTTTTTTACCCTTGGCAAGCTACTCAAAAACATCTTCCTTCTTCCAGTCTTACTATCAACTTTGCCTAATTCATGTTCTTTTCTAGCCCCCTCTGCTCTCTTTTTTTGGTCATGTTCTTCGGTCTTTTCTAAGCATTTTAAATAGACCGAATACAGCCAATATGTCTGACTGTATCCATTAACAGTCACCATAACAACTGCAAGTATTTTACCCTTTTACTTGTGTCTTTTAATCTTTTAACAGACTTGTTCCATTTTCTGTAATCATCTTTACATAAATTGTAACTTCTCTCAGTCCTCAAACTGAGTTCAAAATTGAGAAATTATTTTGAGTACCTTCTTCTGAAGTGCTGAATCAGGAACATGACTAATCATCATAGAGGGGATGAAGATTATTCCACCTGCACTGTTATGTATATTTTAAACAAAATAAGTTAATTGTGTTGTAATGCAAATCATCTGGGAGGACAAGGCAGGTATGACCCAGTACTTACAAGAGAGCTGTGCTTTTCTGAAAGAGCAGCTGGAAGTCAGGCAAGATATATGAGTGCATCTAAAAGGATACCTTTGCTTAAGCAGCTAAATTGCTCCCCTGGAATTCATCCCCCTCTAACAGAATGGAAATTACTTGGCAGTTTGAAAATTATACATGTTTAAGAGAAACTTGACAATAGCTGGGTCTTCAGTACAGCTGGCAATAATGCAACAAGCTGCAATATCTGGAAATTAAGAATATGTTATGACTAAATAAAAAGCTGTGCTCAGAAATGTTAGGAACCAGTTGGTGTTTTCAGGCTACTATTGTTGCAATGAACATGTCAACTCTGGATAATTTAAAATCTAGGTAGGATATATTCCTATATAATAAGGTGACAGCAGTTCTACATGGACTGCTGACCTCCTACCCCAAGGGCTGATTCCTTCCCATGTGGCTACACAGCCTCAGGACTGAAGTGTTCTAATAAATCCTGCTGGATGCCACATTGGGCTAATCAGGAAACAGAGGTCATGGGGACCAGAGTGGTCAGCAGTGCTGTCTTAGAGCCCGTATTCTGCAACTGTGTCCCCATGTTGAGCAGGGCCCTACCACAAATGTGCACTGCCTGCTTGAGGGCAGAGACCTCTCCCTAAGCACTGCGGCAACTCAGAAAAGTTCCTCACTTTCTGAAATAGTCCATGTAGCTTACAGTCCATCCCAAAATGCTCACAAAAGGGAGCAACAAGCTAGATGTGCCGTGGAGCAAGAGGGGCTTCTCCATGTAGAGAGGTTCTGCAGCAGCATCACGTGCAAGGCCACAGCAGATGAACACTGATCTCTTAAGGCCTTATAGTCACTAAGTCTATGAATATCATATATAACAGCTGTTATAGAGGACACTTTATTTTCTAAATTATCTCTTTAATAGTCAGCAAAATAGTCTTCCTAATATTTTGTTACATAGGTCACTAAGGAAATATTTACCATCGAGCTGATTCCAATTAAAGACATAAAATTACTGATGGGACAAAGAAACTGGTAGTTATTTTTGTACAGTATAAAAAAATAATTTGCTACTGAATTTTCTGTGATGCTAGCAATTGATCCTTACCTTCTGTGGTCTGTGAGCATCAGCACATTTCATTTCTACTCTTGAAGTCATTCTTTCTTGCAAAGGAGCCACTATTTATTGGCAACAGTTATTCACTACCTTTTTCTCACTCCATTAATGCTGAAGTTTTATTCTCATGTAGCTATTTAGATGCCTAGGATCTGTTATATAACACCTGTGGAGTAGTATATTCTGACCGTTCACAGGCTACAAGCTTCTTTAAAAATTTCTTATGACTCTAATTGAATGAGTGGTTAACTTTTTAGAATAGCTTGTGAAGCATAAGCAGAACTCCTTGAAACTCCCCTGTGCATTCCAATAGACCCAGCTTGAGAGAAAGATTTTTTTGAGGTAAAAAGGAATCTGGGGAGGGTGGGTAGGGGAGGCATGTTTGGAGGGTTCTTGAAGAAGGAGGTATTGGGATACTGACAGGAAAAAAAAAGATGAAGCACAAGTACATGGTTGAAGTTAAATCTACTTTGAGACTTAGAAGGTAGAATTTAAGATTATAAAAATCCATTTTTATAGACAGTGACAGCCTGACAGTTTGCTGCTTATGTGCCATACTAGATTAGGACATTTCAAAATGAAAACTATATGAAATATCTCTTATTCTGTCACCTCAGCCCAGGTGAGTCACTTTCCTTAACAAGCCAATTGCAATGACTTAACTGGTGGAGCAATGAGTGGTTGCTGAAGAAGCTCTCAACCTTTTCATTATCAAATTTGGAGGAAATGTTTTGTCTGTCATTAACAGAGACAACAAAAAAAAATTTAAACATCCCCATATCATTGGAGGGAGGGGACTAAAGAGACAACACTATATGTGTGCTTCACTCATTCATCTTGAATTGCAAATTGTTTCTTATGGATGTTTCTATGGTCTTAGTAGGGCTGGGTGTCTTATTCTCATGCACACATGGTGCATCCTGAATGTATTTCCTCCATATAATTTTAAAAAGGAATGCCATAATAAAATATAGTCAAGACACTCTCTGTTGTTCTGCCTTTAATCAGCAATATTGGCAATATGGATTATCAGTTATTTCACTTTACACATTAATCTGGCGATTCTCAGTAGCAGTGCCTTCTGAAACACACAGGAACAGTGTGTTCTGCCCTATGTGCCTTTATGCTAACACTCTCAAATCTTTGTAGGATAAAGAATGCAAACTGATTGAAGGCTCTGTGATGGGCCCTAAATCAATCTGAGATATGAGCAGAGTGTGAAACCTTATCAGGTGGATCTGCATGAGAATATCTACACGTAAAAGGTAAAGCAACAAACAACTGCCTAAGTTTTCAATTTCAGCCAGCAATTTAGTAGCTCCACTGCATTATAGATCAAGGGCAAGGTAGGCAAAGGATTTGCTCTATGTATTCCAGTGATTCTTAGTACTTTGGGAAGGGAGAGACTTTTTGTCTTTTAACAAAAACAAAATTAAAATATATCTCTGCAAACTGCTGCCCTTACAGAAGAGATATGTGCTTTGAAGTGTCATACTTCTGCATAGCCTTGATAATCAGTAATGAAGAGAGAGTGCAGAAGATTACAAAACAACATAATCAAGTGATAATAATGAATATTTCAACAGGCAGACATTTCAAAGTTTTAATTAAAATTAGTAGAGCTATTGATATTGTAATGTCTTTGGGTAACTTACAGGCAAGTAATCACAGACCTCCCAAATGGACTGCATTACACATGCAATTAATTATAGAAGATGTTGCTGCTCGCACCACCCTGGGATCTGTGAGATTTAAAGCAAGTGCTCAAGCTTTTCACTATAGAAGTCAGCTCCACTAACATAGCCAGCAGATTAACTATTATACTTAACCCAGATGCTGCATTGCTGTGATGTGTCCTAAATATGTTCTGCTAGCAACAATCTTTACTCATCTTCTTTACTAACACAAATGCTTCTCCTTTTGCCTGAAGTAAAAGCTGATATTTTTAAACACAGAAGATGAGAGCTTGGGAACAAAAAAAAATCCCACCTACAGAGATGTTCTTTTCACAAGATGCCCTCCACGCTGCAAGGGGAAAAATAGTTTAATGAAAGTAACTCTCGCTTTTCTTTCACTTTGACACTGCCTCCATCCAACACTCCTACTCAGATGTTCTTTCAGGATTCTCAGGTTTTTCTTAAGTTAATTTTGTCACCAGGGAATAGGTCTGAAGGATCCTTACCCTAAGACGAGGGATCACAACAGTACATGCAATTCACAGCATAATGGCTTTATTTAAAATGTAAGGGGGGATTTAGAAACTGCCCCTAATGTACTTTGACCTATTGCTACCTGTGGTCCTGGACACACATTTGAAAAGATCTTCCATGCCCCTCAGTGAAATCAAATCATTATTTTGAGAACTGAATCTCACACCGAGCTATTCTGAATAAATCTCTCTCAGTTCAAGCCAGCTAAGTCCTCAAAGCTTACTGTCAGGAAAAGTAAGAGCACAGACTAAGAGCATTCTTGCCTATGGATTTGTGAGCTTATGCACAGTGGGCTCAAATATATTTTCAAATAAAGGAGGGACTGAGACTGTAGCTTTTATGTGACCCTTCCAACCTCTTTCCCAGTAAGTTAAATGCTTCACTGTGCTTGACAGGTGCCTTCCTCCAAACAGACCCCTAAGCACCTCTTAGACATCTTGCAGGATCGAAGGCTACAAGACATCTCCTGAGCCCATTAATATTGAAGGGATTTCTGCTGCCAAAGGGAAGCAGAAGATTAAACCTAAGGCCTTTTCCTTTCTTCTTGTTAACTCAGAATGTTGCTACTGCTTCATGTTGTTTAATGAACCTGATAGTGCTCGAGGACTGTCTTTCGCGCAACAACCCAAGGAAGGGACTTTGTAAAAGAGTCACTTTACAAAACACAGCAACATCCTACGAGCCTATCCAAGCTAATTTTTTGCTAAAGTGAAGTGTCTGGCCACTGCCTGATCTCAGCAGCTGTTCTGCAGGACAAGGCAACTTAGTTAGGAATGTAATAAAAGAAGTGAGAAACCAGTAGCTTGGAATATTTATTGAGGCTATTAATGCACCACAGTGACACCTACTAAATTTGAAAAGAATGAGACGTACTCCACTTTGCTGCCAGTCCACTCTTCAGGGTTTATTTCAGTTCTTGGGGGGGAATTAAAAAGACTACCCTCATTTGTGTTAGGCCTTTGAAATGATAGTGTGTGGGGATATGAGGAATGACAGCTCAAAAGAGAAGGAAAGCGCTTAAATACAGCCTTCCTGCTCCTCTTTCCATCCACTGGGAAAAAGTCTACTCAGGGCCTGTTCTACTGTGATGTCACAAAGGCATCACCTGGAGACTGCAAAGGATCCATCTTGATCCTTTGGCAAGATGTTAAAGACATGCTGCTGGAGAGGTCTCTGTTCTGCTGCGAGATAGATGACAGGATCCAACTCTGGCTAACATGTTCTTAAGGCAGACCAAAGCACTCAGATCGGGCATGAGTTTCAGTTCAAGGAAGGAAACTCAATTCTTATTTTGATGAGGAGAAGCATACATTCTCTTTAAAAGAAGACAATGGTGATTTTTTATCAGTTTTTAAGCTGTAAGTGGATTCAGTGTTATTTGTACCCTTACAAAAATGAAATGGTTAATACTAGAAAATACAGAGACTCTCCTGGCTTCCCCTGGTGTTGCTGTTTTAATACTAAGCAAGAATTAAGGGTGACATTCAAACACAGAATCGATCTGCATAAACTGCTGCAAACTACTCTCCATTCTTCCTGTTTGTTTTTTAAGGATGAATTCCCTCTTACGGAGCCCTTTAGAATGATTATCAGAACAAAATCTATTGACTTCAGCAGAACCTTTAGTTCTTTTATTATCCATTCTCTCAGCTAGAGTACATTAATACCTAACACTGATGTGTCAGTGATCCCCAAGTTCATTATACGATGCACACTTTGACAGAATATCTCTAAATAGTTACAAAGGCACTATGAAAGAGCTTTTATGAATGACTTTCCAGGTAGCCACAGTACTCCATTTTTATCCAACAGATGTTTCCATCTTGAAATGGATCTCTTCCTACATGAATCAGCTGAATAGATTTTACATTGCTTTTATAATGGATTTTAAAAGTGAAGATACTTTTGCAGTAAATAGTAAAGAAAAATTTCCAACAGTCAGGCAGCTGCTCAGTGCTCTTCCAGTAATGGGAGAAAAACCTCAAAAAACATTAATAAAGTGTGAACCACCAAAAAAATATGATTCTATTTCTTCCACACTTTGAGGAATACACAGAGGTTGAATTGAAACATGAGTGTGAGACATACACCATACTACCACTTTTTAACTTGAGCATCAAGATGCTCCTCGAGGGCAATGGCTACACTAGAGAGCTCTGCAGGCATTTGAGGTGGGATGATGCACTAATGTTTTGCAGGCAAGCTAGCCTGAGTCAAGTACCATTGACTCTCAAAATTACAATATACCTCTGAGCAACAGGGACAGAAAGTCTCCAGGTCTTTGAACCCTGCATCATAGGACCAATTTTTTTTTCCTTCCCTTTCATTCCCAAGCATTATGCACAGAGATGCTTGTCCTGCTCACACTGTTTGCATTCAGAACGCACGGGAATTATGGGTTTAAGGAAAAAGGTAGAGAAAAATTTCAGAACATTACTGCAACAGACCTTCTCCTCTTTCTATTCTCTCTGAGAATAGAAACTGTCCACAATCCTCTAAGTACCCATTGAAGGCCGTAGTTATTCAAGAAGACCTGCGTGGACCAGGGGACATCAAAAATAGATGCCTAGGCTTCAGCTCCTAAAAGCATCCTGCATACATAATTTTATAAATAAGGAAACTAATTTTTGAAAAAGGCTGTTTATCGCTTAGGATCTCCTTCCACTGCCAGCAATTCAGCACCTGCAAAAAATCAGGTGCTTTGTTTAGTTTTGTGTTCCTCATTCCCCATATACATTTGGGCTCTGATTCTATAATTGACTTAATACAGATGCAGAAATGTCAGTATTAGCAGCCATCTGCAGTTTCATAGCCTAAAATTCTTACAGGTATTAATTCTTTTGCAACTCATCTTACTATCTCTGTACACTCCTACTTTCAAAAGTAAATATATGATTCATAGAATCATAGAATCATAGAATGCTTAAGGTTGGAAGGGACCTCTAGAGGTCATCTAGTCCTGCACACACAGGGTCACCTAGAGCACGTGGCACGGGAGATTCCCATTACAAGATTCTCAAAACTATACAAGAACACTGATTTTTAGCCTTTCTTAGTCAAAAACACAACTGTAAGACAGTCTATTCATATTTCCCTAGTTAATACTACTATACAATGTATTCGTTATATTCCATTTCCATTTATGACAATAGTAGTGACGTGAACCATCAATGCTGGGAAATTTCCATCTGAGATTTATTTGCATTAATGTTCACAGAATGTCACTGTTCCAAAACCAGGCATTTGTTATTGCTGTAGTCAATATGGGCCACTAAGTTCATGAGGATATTAAACACTATATTTTCCTGTGGAAATGTATGGTGCTTCACAATATATTGTTGTTAAGTTTTGCCTCATGTAAAGTAGAAATGAAAAAGATACTCACTGTGGATCTATCAATACAAGGATTGTAAGTTCACAATTTCAAGTCAAATTACTAACCACCCAAAAGGTCATTTTCGCTCTCTTTTGTGCCTTCTAATGCATGACCAAACATATATGAGGCAGAATTACTTCTCCTCTCACCGAAGAATTTGCAATTTGAATTAAAATAGGCTGGCAACGAATGGCAAACAAAGACATACAGACAGCATCCAGCCTATTTGCTCCCTCTTACACATACTGGACTAAGAGACCCATGAAGAAGATGAACTCTGACAGTAATTTAAAGGCCAAATTCAAGGAAATTCCACAATTCATGCAGTAATTTGTTACTAAACAAATTTTCAGACAACTAAGCACAAAGGCAAGGGAACGGTCAGGGATGACAAGTTTAAGTAAACAAGATGCATAATTTAATTCTAACATGAGCTCAGTTGTTCAGTAAGGGTAAACAATTTTTAAAAGGTTTCAGTATATAGGAAATAGCCTTGGAGAATTTATGGGGAATAAATCAGAAGAAACGGTGTCAACATCTCTTTATACTGTCTCCCTTAAATGACAGCACAAGTGTGGCAATATTCTCTTAATCATATTAACTTTTGAAACTCTTGGGAGCTGTTTTGACGGAGACTTGAGATAGACTAGAATGAGAGAGTTAGTTACAAGGCATAATTTAAGTGGGATTAAATGACTGTGCCATACAAGTGCTTCAGCAAGAGAGAGAACTGGAAAAAAACTCGGATGAAAGCATTGGAAAGCAAAGTGGAAAGCAAGCCAAGCCATTGCAGATTGCTTATCATAAGCACTTTTCCATAGCCAAAGGCCCTTAATTATATTTGCTTTACAATATTTCTACTAAAATGAGAATTTGCCCTATTCACTTAAAACAAGATATCTCATCACTTAGTGTACTATCACTGGAATGAGCACAAGGTGAGCTGGGAGATTCATTTAAATAAAAGACACCATTATTAAAGGCTAAGCTCTTCGTTTATGGAAAAACTACGCTTATAAAGAGGCAAAGTACTTTCCCTTCAGAAATAGAAAATTATCATCTTTCCCATTATATTAAGAAAATTTTAACATTATTTTTGAAAACAAAGTAGGTAGTAATGCATCAGGGTATAAGCAGGATCTGAGTCATTCCACATCTCTCATTCTCCTTGATCTTTAAGAAAAATCTTTAAAATCTTTTGTGAATAGAACGTAAAGGAAGATTGATTCACATTGAAGACTGAGAAATCTAACTCTTCAAGACAGTTCACTAGCCAAAAACAAATTGGGGATTTTTTTTAACAGCATAGAGTTCACTGAAAGCTCAAAATGTTTTTTTGTGAACATATTCAGCTGACCAGCTACATCAGTGAAGTCAAGCAAGCGTTACTTTCTTTCAAACATAGGGAGAGAAAGCAATCCAGAGACAAAACTGCCTGTGTTAACAGCTGTGGACCTCTGCTAGAGGGTACAGATATACTCTTGACAAGTGTGCAGGTAGAGACAGAGAATGTGAACGTCCTCCGCTCTGAGTGAGCATCCTACCATTGGAGGGCCCAGAATGCTACCACTGTTTCTTGAACGGTGTTCACTACGATATTCCAAGTTGGACTGAAGCATTTTGCATTTCAAAGATAAAACTGACCAGATCAGCATATTTGATAGCCTATTTAGTGACAATTCAATTAATAGTCTATAACAATATATTATATATTATAATACCATTAATCCCATACCATAATACCATAATAATACCATTAATAATATTACCATTAATAAATAATACCATTCTAAAAACAAACTTGCTAAGGAGCTGAGCTATTCAGAGACAGACATAGCATAGAATACCACTAAAATGTCTTTTTTTTTTCCCAAGGATGTTGGGCTATTCAGGTGTCAGACAGATCGGAAGTCCCTTATTTTTATGACTGAGTCCTCTCAAAGTAACAAAAATCATATGTATTTCTTCTGCACCTGTTATGACTATCGTTACCAAAAACTCTCTCTTATGTATGCAGAAATAATTCCTGAAGTCTGTCATTATCAGTGCTAGTAGCATGTAACATAAAAGAGTTCAGAAAAGTAGTGAAAATAGCAAAGCAGAAGAGCAAAACTTCTATATTTCATCTCTTTCCATATATATACTAAAAAAAAAAAAAGTTCCATTTAACGTTAGGCAACCTTAGCACAAGCATATTCTGGCTTCTGAGTACCTAATTTCACAGTTTGTTTGTTTGTTTTACTGAATTGTGGTAACATTCCTTGTTCATGACTACAAAAAAAAAGGTCCTTCCACCATTCATTGTTCTTGTCCCACAGCAGGGACTACAGATGATGTTGTGTCTATATGACAAGACATATGAAAATCTGGGTGCCTTAGTTACTTTCCAGAACATTCTTCAAAAGCAGGAGGAAAAAAAAAAAAAAGAAAAAGGCATTAGAGTATTATTTTTAATAGGTGGCATGGCTGCGAAGTCTTCCGCAGATGGCAGAAAGAAAGAAATGTTTGACAGGACCCAGCATGTGAACTGACTACAATCCTGAAACCTCAATTTAAGTGAAAAAACACAGGGATATAAAGTCAGGCACTTTTCCACTGAAGAGAAAGGATTTGCCACTCTCTTTTTGGAAAGGGGAAAATCCTTACGTACTCAATTATTTGTCTAAAAGCTTAGGTTAGGCCAGATTTTACAAGATTAACTAAATAAAGTTATTTTCAAGTTACAGGAAGTTCACAGCTTTGTTTCAGCATGTCCTCATTGCATGTGCTTAGGCTTTCTATTAGTATATGTGCATGAAGCTATTTTACATAATTTCATTGCTAGTCCTTTGTAGCCCTTACTGCATTTAATATATATAACGGGAAACACTAACCCTTTTATGGCCAGATTTTCCACTGATTTTTGTTTGCCAGTATGCTTGTTTTCTTTTTTACCCATTTAAAATTGAAAAATTGAAAAAGCAGGCACCTTAAGATGGTATTTTTTTCAAAATTGAACATGTTTACAGGTGCAGCCAGTGAAGATCACTGAGCCAGAGTTTAGCTGAAACTCCTAGAAGACTACCTGAGTGCGTTCATTCTGTAGCTAACGTTTCATTATTGCTACACTGTCTTTATTCAAGCAGCATATTATTTTTATTTTTCACAAACAAGCTACTATGTCAAACAGTTTTCTTCTTAGGTCCTGCGGCTTTGGATGGAAACCCCTTCCACAAACATCTCAGAGAGCTTCAGAAAGATGAATTTTCTAAACAGAAAAGCTGCAGATACAAGGCACTATCTCGACTCATTAAAACAAAGACTAGCTGACAGTCTAATTCCTTCCCTTTCAAGGGAGCTTGGTTTGTGATAACTACTCAATAGTACAAACAGAAAAAAAAAAAGAGAGAAAAACAGAACACAGAAAATACAGAGCACGTTTCTTTTCTTGATCTAGTAGAGACAGCTCTAAATGCCAGTGCCATCAGTCCATCTCATTTGTGAGGCTGGGATGTTGTCAAACCTGAGCAATCGAGGGACTAGAAATGGCAAGGTGAATGCACAGCACAAATAGGGCTCACAGAGCCTGAGTCTCTGTGCTTCACCAACCCCAACCCAGCGTGATTGATCCTGCTAACTTCCATTGATTTACTCCTGATTTATGGCAGAGTGAATGGAAGGTGAAACAACCCCAGATTGGGCTCAACACACAAAAGTTACTAATCTGTGACTCTACAGCATTCACACTGATGGAAGATGTAGGCTTTAGACTGCAGAAAGATGATGACAGGTGAAATATATCGGGGGACCAGAAGAGTGGGAAGAGGCAGAAATTACTCTTGGTTTAATCACTATTATATTAACAACCAGATGTTCCAAATGAATTCCTAAGGCATTGCATTATATCGTAGATAATTTCTGCTTTATGACAGCAGCTCTTGTGGGAAGGAAAGGAGGAAGGGAGACAAGATTTTCTGTGAATAGTTGAAACTTTAAATTCAAAATTTGGAGTCACCTGGCTTGCTTCTAAATCCACTCACCTCCGTAATGTCTCAATTTAATACCTCATATCATGTTTAGGTACCATAATCAGGCATCAAAGAAGAAAAAAAATGAATTCATCAGTCTTAAACATAAAGATGCATTTTTCCTGCAACTTTTTTAACCATTTTTCCTTCCTTTTGTGAGCTAGGCTGAAGATCTTGCAATCCAGATTCTGGGATTTCTGAATTTGAATGACTGTTTTATCTCAAAGTCTATAATCCTGCAAAAGTTGTCAGTAGCTTCATATGCTAGCAAAAATGCTGATGTCTTTAATTGCCCCTCTATTGTTTTCCCATTCAATGGTCTCCATGGACACTGAATTGCTAAGATGAAACCACGAAGAGGCTCTGCTTCAGGAGCAATCAATATTGGATCATTACCTTATATCTCCTGCTGTTTCCACTGAGAGAGACTTGACTCTGCAACATGTATCTGTCGGGGATGGATCCATCCAAACAGCACTGTGGTCTAAAGGAAATCTGGCTACGCCATGATGCTGATGCATATACTGATCATCTGTGCCACTGGTGCTGACAAATCTTTTTAAAAAAACTAAACACTTCATAGCATGAAATAACCCAGGGACCTTTTCAAATCTCAGCCTTCTTTAAAACTATTATATGGCTTGACTCACTCTTGATGCGCACACACAGAGAATGGCAATGTCACTACCGCACTAGAAGCAAGGCTAGCAGTATCCATGGGGACTCTTAACAGCTACAGTCAAGGGAGTTGCCTATGAATTCACATCTGAGATTTTCCCTGTGTTTTATGTGACTTCTACCCAGTCAGATATGAACTGAAAATAACATGACAAACCTAATCAGTTCAAATCTGTCCCAGCTGAAGAGATGAATTCTCTTTCAGCAAGTCAAAAGATATTGAGGAAGATTAAAAGTTTGCCCTGAAAAATATATCCAAATCACACTTTAATTTGTCTCTTTGAAAAGACATCAAGCTGGAGAACTGCTTAGTAAAGACAAGCTTCTAATAGGAGGAATTTATTATATACTGAAATTAATAGGAGTCAGCGGCACTGCAAGAGAGGTAAAGATCTGGCTGTAGGAGAGCAGTTGTTGTTAATCATAGGAATAAGTATTTACAACTCTCTGCAGAACATGCATACTTTCAATACTCAAACCTGACATTTTCTAGCAGCAAGTCATATTAACTGGGAAAAAATAACGCAGAAAATCAAGGGAGGAAATAAAACTGAACTTGCATTTATAATGCCATCACGCATTTTACAGGAGTATTTCAGCACTGTGTTTTTTTCCCCTTTTTTATGTGATCATACAAATCAACAGAATATGAAGGCCACCTCTGAGTTGAGGACTCCATTGCATTCCCTATCTTGTGTGATAAATTACAATTCCACTTGCTTGGAATTTACAATACATAAGTTTGATTAATCTTCAAGTGAAAAGCATGAATTTTACTTATATCGTAAGCCCAGAAATGAAGGGTTGAGGCAAAATGAAGCATACAGAACCCAGTTATCTTGATCTAGGCCTAGTAACCCTATGCAGCAAACCAACCATAGGTTCCCTCATGTTATGATAAACATATGCTCTTATGCACTATTGGTTCCAATTAAACGATATGCCTAACAAATGACAGATTGAAAATTGAAATACTTCTCCTGTCACCTCTGAAAAACAGCAATGGGTGCTGCACACTGTAGGCTGTAACTACAGAAAGACCCCAGGGGGACTGGTGTTCAGGGCATGCAGCTAGCAGTAGAAGTCCTGGGTTCTTTCTCCTGCTTTAAAGAGTTGTCACTAGGCAGTCACTGAATTAGAAAATAGGAAAAAACAGCATGAACAGTCTGGTTGCCAGCATCCTCATGATGGCTGCATGATTTAGACCTCATCGGGCTTGACTGGATGATGTACTGATGTCACGTCTGGCTTATGCACTGAAATATTAAAAAAGAATTCATCGATGTCAGTAGTGTTACCCAGCTCTGAATAATGTCTTTATTAAGGTTTAATATACTGGAAATTCTAGGGAAAAGATGGCTTGCAGGGCTCCTATGTATTGAAATATGAAACATAACCAGCGCATTGTTTTGCTCATTTCAGTGTAATTGCTGAACAATTGTCCCATTAGTCTCCAGCAATTTGTGAATAGCAAAAAAAAGCCATACGAAGTGAACTGAAAATAGCATCATCAAATAATAAGCTACAAAGGAACACTGAAGAAGAAAAATGGTGTGAATACAAGGTCAGCTGGACAATAAATATATAATGTGTGTGGCTGCAGTACAATTGCTCATATTTAAATATTTATTCATTTCAGGCATAATTCAGTCCAATAAAATTACACCTCTTTCGTAGTCATTCTTATTTGAGTCATTCTTTATCTCCATGTCTATGCAAAGCCAAAATGTATGAACAAAGTCAATAAATAGTTTCTAGATCAGCTAAAATTCTATGTGGACATGGGCTTTCCTGGGGCCTTCACGGATCATGAAGACGAGTCCTGTGAGCACTTTCAGAGGGTACTACTCATGTAGGTAACAGACCATCTCTCTGTACCCTTGTAGGGCAAAGGAAAAGGGGTGTTAAAAAGTAAATCACAAAGGTTATACCTTCTGTAATATATTTAAACAGTAGCCCACTTTTGTGGAGGCTAGTTCATGGTCTACCATCTTAGCAGCCCCTGAAATCATTGTTGGTCCTAAGAGAATATTACTTACCAAATTGCATTCTGCAGCCTTTCCAGGCACTTCATATCAGCTCTAACACTGCTGGGTAGTGTTTTACTACAGCAACAGCAGCACCTATATCGGGTTTGTAAGATGGAAGAAGGGGGAGAGAAAGGATGGAGAGGAATTGGTACAGGAAAGGACTGTTAAACATTCTTCTGGGTTTCAGACTATTCAAAATACTCCACCAAGGCCTGAAACAGAAGAGTGATATTCATGGCTATTACATCTCAAGCAATTACTTCCAAGCTGAAAGAGCATATTGTTCCTAAAATGCCATTCTTGATCAACTGTAAATTTCAGGCCTGTTTTGCAAGGGTCACAGTACCATTGAGCAGCATTTTAAGCCTAACAGCTTTCTGAAAGTCCTGCGCAGCTCTGCCCACAAGGATAGAGGAAGGCACTGTTTGTCACTGGTTTGCTATGCAGAACTTCTGTGGAAGTTCTTTTTGTCTCCATGGGTATGGAGCAGTGTGGCAGCCTTAACTGTCTGGCTATGCAGAACTTCTCTGGAAGTTCTTTTTGTCTCCATGGGTATGGAGCAGTGTGGCAGCCTTAACTGTCTGGGAGCAAAGTGCCCTTTTATAAAAATATTTTCTTGTGAACCTTCAACCTTTTGGCAGTGGAAAGTGTTTAGTCTGACAGGAACTGTTTCTCTAGGCAGCTCCAGGTGCTGTCGTTTTTGCAGCTCTGCCTAAGATGCTCAGAGTCTTTGTGCCATGACTAGAGAAAGCAGCCTAGGTGGCTTCACAACCTCCATGCGCTCAACATGCAGCATTTGCACCTGTTGCAAGGTGTCTGTTTCAAGCTCTTGTGCTATGGAGAAGTCAGTGAGAAGCATTAGTCGTTTACACTGATGGTGTTTATTGCTCGCCTTATGTCATTTTGCAAATGTGAAATATTTTGCTTGGTTTGTCAAGCAGAATTTGAAAGCAGTCAAAGGCTAGGCCCTTTCTTTCACCTCAGTATGATATTCATTATCTGAGCAATGACAACCGCAGTAACGTACCACAAGTCATCATATTCTTGCTACAAACATTTGCAGAGAAGAGGAAGAGGAAAAGAAGACCTCCCTTTTCTCTCAGCAGAGCCATGTTTCTAATCAGTGAAATGCCGTGGCATAAAGCAGGCACAAAAACAAATTACTCAACCAGTCCTCCTTCATGAGCAGTATTAAAGGCACTTTTTCAGTAATTTCAGTCAGTGACATTTAAGAAGATTGCTCCAGTAACTCCTACCAAGTGGGTAGAGGAGTAATGAGCTCTAGAAGAAGTACCAAAAAGGCAGTATGTAAGCATGACAAAAACTGTAACCTACTATGGAGAATAAAATAAAAAGCTTTAATGAACAAACTAAAATAGATAAAGAAAAAATAGGATAACATGAATGGGGAAAATATATATGCTTGAGGAAAATACCAGTTTAAGGCAGCTGTGAACAGTTAGTAAGTCTGTCCATGTAGCAATATGGAGATTACGTCAATGTTTTGTGCCCAAGACCTAGTGTCTAAACCCTGAGTGAAATGCCCAAGGCATTTGATAGACCAAAAGAATGGATCTTTCCTTTTTCCCACATTGTAACCTAACGTCCTAAGATTGGTTTTGCTGAAGACATTGGGAACAGCAGTTGCCTAAGAGGAGATCACTCACACCAAACTGCCTGCATATGTGTTTGCCTACTGTTTCATTGACATCTTGACTTGCTTAGCATTCAGAGGGCCTTAGATTTAACTGGCCTTTGAACTGATGCCAAAATATGGATAAACCGTAGCAGAGACAATAAAGTGACAGTTAATGCCATATGCATTTGTGCAGGGGCAAGAAGACACAACACCCTTTTGATAAGTAACTACTGTTGCTTAGGCCAAGAGTCCCCTACTTGTACTTCAGAAATTAGATATCAGAGGTGCAGAATACATTGAGTATCAGCAATTGGGAAACACCATCATTTTCAACCCAAAACTATAGAAACGTTGAGTTTACAGAAGTTCTTAGACCTCCTTCCTGTGGTCTGAGGAGACTCTTAATAAAAAAAGGAGCTGAACTTTACTCTTCTGGATGAAAGGTTAATTAATTTACCCCACATTTAAACTACTCCAGTCATCAAGCTTATGTCGCATACTTACAAACTATCTGTTTCAGCACCCATTGATTTCAGTATAGATTAAGCCATTTGTTGTGTACAAACAGGGTGTGCGTGTGCTGGACTCATAAACTTCACCTTCCACAAAGAATGAAAGAGTGAATTAATGAAGGTGCACTCATAGCATTATACAGATGTGCCACTGAGACTCACAGCTCAGCAATAGTTTGGAAACTTCATTTTATCTCTCTTGGCCAGTGTTTGGATATCGCCGAGGTACATCCACACAGCACTGGCTCCATGATCTACCCAGCTCTTTTTCTTAGCTGGTTGAATTATGCTGTGCCTTCACATGGGAGCAGACAGCAAAAAAGGTTTAATTGAATCAACTTTGAAGAAAGTCAGGATGTAATTTTGCTAATCTTGAACTTTCAAATAATTTGTCAAGACCAAAGAAAAACAAAATAAAGCATTCTTTTTGCTCAAAACTATGCAGGTGGAATAGCAATAGAGGAGATATTTTTATATGACCTTTCACTTTATTTATTTATTTGATGTCTGGGGGGTTGTGTACAGTCATAGAGACAACAAATTTCTTTTTTTCATTTTCATAATTATTTTTATTACTGTTATTGATTTTGTTTCTGTAAAGGCTGGGCTGCTCGCATAATCAAATGCATCCCATGGCTGGAGCTTTAAGAAACCTCCAAAGTAATGAGATCTGTAGAGAGACCTGGCGACAGTGGAAAGTGCATATAGAGAGATGAAAATGAGATCAAAACAACTCAATCTGAAATATTTTAATTAATTCATGTCATGGAGATGTGCCTCTCTTCAAGCTCATATATAGAAGGAATCTGACCTTTGTAGTAAAAATGTTGAGAGGCATCCAGGCACTGGAGAGGATGAGAGAGTCAAAGGTTTAAAGAGGTATGAAACCAAAGGCAAAGTGTCAAAATGGAAGATTAAAGGATATACTGACTATATAACATACTATTGACCTATAGAGCACAAGAACTATAGAGGACTCCCATGGAGTGTAGGTAAAGATAGTGGTAATATAGATTTCTTTGTGCCTTTTTGGAGAAGGCGCATCCTTACTGGATAACCCGACAGGGAGTAAAGAAAAGGAGGTGACAGAAAAGAGACTAGATGATACAGAGAGTTCAGTCAAGATAATCACCCAGAAGTATTCCTGTTACTCAAAACAAACAATTCCTGGAATAAGAAATATTATTTTCTCCAGATATCTTGCCCTTTAGATTTGAAATGCCTTCTAAACGCCAGTCACTACCTCATACATAAGAAGATCCATCACTTTGCCAAGTAAATATCAAATAACAGTGGGTGACTTATATTTACAAAACATATGTTGGCATAATATAATGTGCAGAGCAACAGTTTAATATTTTGCCCAAATCTATGTATTGTGAGGAAAGGTGTTTACCCCAGGTTCTTCAAGACAGCATCTGGCTATTTAAGCACATCGTTCCCTTCTTTTCTATTTATATTTAGTAACCCCACAGCACATTAACAGTATAGGATAAGCATTGTGTGTGCAACGAACAGGTTATGAGGTGCCAGTTTATATTGTTATATGCAAAATGGAAAAACAGTAAAGACTCAGCGCAGGGGCAGGGGGAAGGTTATAGGAAAGAGTAAAGGTAGGAGTTAAAGCCTAGCTTAAAACAAGATGCTGAAGGGCATGGTTGTGTACTGGTGACCTCTAGGAGGACCTGGTAAATATTTGTGATGCCGCATAAAGAAACATTGTTTTCTTTATTGGACGGAAAAGAGGATTTATCGAGCCCTTTATCCACTCACAAAATACAAATATTTATTTTCGTACCCACATGGTGCCTCCATGACACCAGCGGAAAGAAGCTGCTTGAGAGGTATTAATCCTTTTCTCCCTTTCTTCACCTTCCCAGCCCCCTTCCCAGCTTAGCCCACAGCAGCAACTGATGGAGGGCTGCGTCCAAAGGATGCTGGTGACATCCAGCGGCAACTGCCAGGAAATGGGAGCTGACATGGAAATAAAGTGCATAAAAACGCGTTTTTTTGTCAGCAAGACTATCAGCGCTGTTCTGCACCTGTAATGTAGGAAAACAAAAACAACAATTGTATTCTGCTCACAAAAACTCTACTCACTGATGACCAACGTCATCAGGGTGTTTTTTGTGGCATTTTTCTGTGTTGCAGTCATGCCAAAGGGAGGCAAGGGAGAAAGAGCAGAGCCTTGCTGGCTTGTTTGATCTTAAAGAACAGCAGCGATTGCCTGTGCTTGAGAGCTGGCAGGCAGAGACAGACTTTCTCTAGCACTGGACAGCATCTGCCAGGAGGCTTTTATCCCTCCTGGGCACCCAAACGGCCTCTCCAGCTCCCACCTGCTCCAGGAGGAGGGAGGAAGGAAGGAGCTCCTTGCAAAGCTACTTCCATGTGAGAAAGGATTCTTCACCAAACTGTAAATAAGCACAAATATAAAAAAGTATTCAATCAATACAAAAACATGAAAAAGTTCACTTGCTCACACATAGGTTGGGGAAGGATAGATAACAGCGCAGTGCTGTACATAGTGCCTACATTACCCTCAGTAAAGATCACCCTGTAAGAAGAGACTGTCGGACATGAGCCCCCCTAACTTGAATGTCCGTTTTGGACCTGTTGCTCCTGATGCGTGAATCCTCATAGGTGCCTTGGGCCTGCTGAAAGCCACCCAAAACCTTGGGCACCCATGAGAGCACACATCCGTGAATGCAGGCGAGCGCATCTGTGCCCGCACACACACATGCAGGTGCCAGTTGAGACACTTCCTCAGTCTCTCAGAAGGACTGGGTTAGTACAAAGGACCAAGCTGTGGTCCAGACCACTGTTCCTATTCCTACATAAACGAAGTCTATGCAATCTGCAAAAATGCCATTAAAATGCCATTAAAATGCCATTCTGTTGCTTGGGAAGCCTGCACCCAAGATCCTGCCATACCTTGCAGAATACACACTCTTCATCATTTGAAAGTCTCTGATCTACTAAATAGGGGGCTTCAGTCTGCCTTTCTCAGAGCCATGTGTACAGAGAATGGGACCTTCAGACCCTGGACGTGAATAAAATGTACCAGAATGCATAAAGAGATTTCTATACATGCATTCCAGGTTTAATCAGTCTAGAATATATGTAACGTATACCCATGCAAATTGACAGAGCAAGGGACAGTAAACAGTTTTATCATATGCATTTATAATTTAGCATTTAAATGGGATCCGAGGACCATATCAATAATAAATTCCCTGCTTCTTGCATAAACAAACACGGTAATTTTAAAACAGTCATGTGTTACCTAGAATAATAATTCATAGTCATTTAGCTGTCTACAGAATTCTCTGTTTTGATATTCTTAGTGCAGCTCTGATGGCAAATATGTAATTACTAAAAGTAAGCGATTAAGCAACTATTTTTTTAAGCAGTTGGGCAGGGATCCAGTCTGCCAAAACTGAAGCAGACGAGTTTGCTGGACAGGATCGCCCTCTGGAGGCCCTCAGACCTACCTGCCTGTCTCCCTGTTGCGGAGAGGATTTTCAGCTGTATCAGAGACTTAAAAATGAGCCATTATGAGTTAACCTAAAAAAACACCTCAAAAGGAGAAAATGCCACAAAGGAAGAAAATTAAGGATTATAATCTTTGTTGGTTCCATTTAATATATTCCCATATAATACAGACCTTCATAACTTTGAGTATGTGATCTCTTTCTAATGAAAGTGTGGTGATTAGCACTGGATGCTGAATATCAATTCAACATTAAGAAATTTCCCCTTCCACAGAGATTTTGCAATATATTTTTGACTTGGGGATTATTAATGCACAGTATATAAATGCTATTATTTTAAAAGGATGTTGCTGTAGCTATCAACGACTATTGCCACACACATATCTTCTAAATAGGTGCCTGTATCTGTTTAAAAGGCAATTTTTCAAAGAGCTGAAACATGAGTAAAGGTATTCAAAGTTTTTTTTTCACTAAAAACAGATCATGAAGTCTAAAAAAATTGCCTGTACTATTTAATTAATTGTCAAAATTTTTGCCTTTCTTCTATCAAAACATTCATCCCCATCTATTTTAAACAAAAGTTATTAGCTACCATAATTTCAATGTTTAGAAGATTTAGGGAAAATATTTCTTGCCTCCAAAGCACAGATGTGCAACAGATTAGGCCCAGAAGGCCCAGAAGATAGGACCCAATACAAGCATTGGAGCCCTGTTTATGTCTTCTGATTTTTTCCTATGTTTTGAGTAATGTTATCTTCAATTTAGATAGGAAATTTTCAAACATTTTTCAGAGAGAGAAAATATAAGGGTTCAGTATTTTGTCTGCTCACTGAAGGATAAACAATCTGATTTTTTTGCAGTAAGCTACATGCTTACCATTTGCAGTATCACAGCCCTTCTGATATTATATTTCATTAATTTTCTCTCACTCACACTAGCTTCTAGCTCCGGATGCTCATACATGCAACACATATATGCATTTATTTTGTTGTAAATCTAACAGACACTGTTCAACTCCCAAGAACAAATGCTCCCCTAACTGCAAATAAACATAAAACATAGATTTGGAGTGCCTGATGTATCTTACAAATAATGCTGAATGCTTTTCTTGTGGTCATAGGAGTGATAAGAAACTGAGAACAAACCTGTAAAGCAATTAACGTTGTATGTGGGCACCTATTTCTTTTTTTTGCTATAAAGCTTACCTGAGTGAATTCTCTACAGGAAATTAATGCTCTGCCTGTTACCTTATCTGTGACAGTTAATGCTTTCATTAAAATATGAACAAAGATACTCTGAAATTCTTTTTCACTAAGGTTTTTGGGGAAAAAAATGAGCTCCAAGTATTTCAATTCAAACATTTCAAGTTTAAAGAATTTTCACAGAACCCAAGCACGTATTAATGAGTCTGAGTGAACCCTGAGACAACTGTGGTTTGATTGCCTCAAGGGAAAAAAAGCACCAAACTTACTGATTCAAAAACAAAATAACTCATTAGAAACTTTGCAAAGTTTCTCTGGTAAGAGCCAAATGTCGAGCAAGGAACAAATTCAAATAACCCCTCATAAAATGTCTCTGTAGCATCACCCTTCTTCCCACAGAGTCTCCCAATGCTAGTCATGAATCTTAATTAATTTTAATTACTGACACTTTGAAGGATGGTTTAACAATCTGCATCCCCAATTTCCTCATCATGTTATTATTTCTGCCAATTATCCTTTAATTTCCAGGTGCCCTCAGGATTATTTAATAATTAAAAAGATTTAGCAAATACAAACATTAAGTGCTCTTTTGCATCCAGAGAAAACATATTTACAAGTTTGAAACTTTCTTTTATATATAACTTTTCTGCTCTTCATAGCCCCTTGGATGAAAGGCTGCAGCGGAGATATCTATCACCACCATCTATGTACCTAGGAGTCAAGAAACCTAAATTCCAAAAATTTGAACAGTTTCACCAAATTGGCAGATGTATCAAGAGAAAGCGGAAAAATAAACTTCTCCTACCTCAACCCCAAACCTTAGGATGACATACTCATCTTGTTCCTGCAGAACAAGAAGGGGAGACAGAAATGCCAGGGATGCAAGGAAGGGCTCATTCAGTGAGCATATGGGAGAATTGGGAAATCAGAGCTCATCAGAAGTCATTTGTTTTTCTTTTTCTTCCCACCACCTCCCAAAAAATCAGAGGAACTGGCCTTTCATTATGATCTGCCTGTGCTTTTCCCTTCTTCACAAAATGGAAATCTGAAAAGGTGCAATCCATCCATACTAAAAAATATAGTCAAATCTGAAATAAAACAAATTGGAAATGCCACTGCAATGCTGCACTGCAAATTTCATTCAGAGATCTCCTGTGTCCATTCTCAGGCACATGCCTGCTTTTCCAGTCAGACTACGTTTTTCATGATGCACAGTGTTTCGCAGAGGAGCTCCTCTTGGTCTGCATGAAGGAGGCCGTTTAACTGGCAGTATAAATACATCAGGGACCAAAGAGGAACTAGTAGAGAGAGTCCAGTGCAGTGTTGCAAGGATGATCGGGGCCTGGAACATCTGCCCTATGAGGAGAGGCTGAGGGAGCCGGGCCTGTTCAGCCTGGAGAAGAGAAGGCTGAGAGGAGACCTGATCAGTGTCTATAAGTACCTCAAGGGAGGGAGTGAGCAGGATGGAGCGAGCCTCTTTTCAGTGGTGGACAGCAATAGAGCAAGAGGAAAGGGGCACAAACTGAAGCACCAAAAATTCCACAGGAACTTAAGGAAAAATTTCTTGACAGTGAGGGTGACAGAGCACTGGAACAGGCTGCCCAGAGAGGTTGTGGAATCTCTGCTCCGGAGATATTCAAAACCCGCTTAGACACAATCCTGTGCCACGTGCTGTAGGTGACCCTGCGTGGGCAGGGGGTTGAACTGGATAATCTCTAAAGGTCCCTTCCAACCTTAAGGATTCTATGATTCTATAATTCAATGACATAATGAAACAATATTAAAACTCCCAAGGTCCCAGGGCAGTGCATTCAACAGATATACTTCTTCAACTATTTCAACTTTGGGATACATGTTTTATCAATAACAAATTTTTGAGCTATGCATTTTTCATGATATTTTCATATAATATTCTGTTTTCCTTTCCAAATACTGTTATAATGGAAGATGTTCCAGCACCCTTATGTCAAACGTCTGTGGGGAAGCCACAACCTTCTTCATGTAACTAAATGCAGTTTGGATATGCTAGAGAACCAGAACAAAATTTGGGTTTTTTTTCCACTGGAAAGTATCTGTGCAAACTATATGTCTCCTTATGAAGACTCATAGTGTGTCTTCAGTAGTAGTATATGTTTGCTTTATAGACTAAAATATATCTCTAGCACCTTGAATACTTGTTAGCACTACAGAGTCCATTACACCACAGGGGAGTGATCTGCTTTTAATCCATCTTGCACACTAATAACAGAATTGCTAGGATCCAGATAAGCGCTTTATTGTTAGGAAATTGTGGGTATGAAAGAATGCATCTTGACTTTCATGTTCTTAAGTGAAGCATGCAGGACTGGTTGGTAGAAAAAAAAATCATTGTTTTATTTAGAAAAAGAACAGAGGAGGTTTCTCATTACCAGGAGAGAATAATCATGGAATCCTCATGGTATGGTTTTTGCAGAGGCATTTTTTAGCACTGCAGCACACTTTAAAGGGTAAATGGCTCACAGGGACTAAGCACTGTTCTTACTAATGCAAGATCTTTTCAATTTGGAATTGCGACACGAGTGCTCAGATGTTGAGAAGATGTTTGTGGGAGTTTCTTGTTGCACATGTAAGGTCTGTTTAGAGTGTGTGTCTCTATTATTATTCTCAAGCCATAAATACCCTTTTCTTTTCCTGTTAATTCTTTTTTTTTTTCTACTGAATAAGTACCAGAAAAAAATTAATGGCTTTTGCCGTAGCTTCTTCCCAGGGATAGAAAGTTACATATGTGATGCCAGTAGCACAGACCTCTAGATTGACCAGAAACCAGACAAAACTACATGAATATTTATTACTTTCACCAGCTCAATATAGGAACATTTATATTGAAATTAGTACCAAAAATTAGATGGTTACTTGGTCAGAAATAAAAAGACAAAATTAACATTCTTTATTACTGTAATTTAAACAAAGATAAACTTGTAATGTGTTAGCACATTTATACTTTCATCTTCCATCTGGCAGAACAAGTTGATCAATAGGCAATAAAGGTGTCATCTCAGGGAAAAATCTAATGAAACATTTTTCAAACAACCCTGTCCATCATCAAACCAGCAAAATCACATTTTTATTTAAAGCTGTATGTAATCAATTGCCCCATAAAACATGTAGCCTCGGTGTTATTGATGAAGTAGCAGTTTGCTTTACATCAGCTTATATTTGCATTATTTCTTCATTAAAAACAATGCTTGGATCACAGTGACTTTGCAAATACCTCATCAAAATTATTTCAATCAATCAGGCCACCCCAGCCTTTCAAACATTTATCAAGATTCCTTAGTCATCTAAGCACATTTCAATTCAAAGGATTTTTGGCTGCATCACACAATTAAAATGCAAGTGCTGTATCAAAGAAAAATCATTCCTACTGCCAGTTCTTTTATTTCAACTAAAAAAAAAATGTCAATTAACTAGACTGTTCAGGAGCCCAACTCACTTCCAGATACTCCCTTCCAATTACAAAAGCCTTGATATGGTCAAATGTCAATGATCAAATAGAATAAGGAACTAAATTTGATTATGTATTGAAGAATCAATCATTCAAAACTGGAATAAGCTGTTTCCTCTCCCTTTTTTTCCTCCGAGAAAGACCCTTAAGTGCTGTCCTTTAACTGCATATTGAGCTGTCATTAATGAGGATGCTGACTTGGTGCTCCTGCGTCTCTGAAAGACAGTAGACAAGGGTTAGAGGGATAGCTAGTGCACCCAGATCTTCTTTAAGTTCACCTTCCAGTCTTGGATCAGTGTTTAATTAAGAGAATAACAGTAAAACAGGACTTTTAATGACTAAATTTTTTCTGCTGATATGTATCTTCAAGTTCTTAAAAAAAAATCCAAAGAAAAGCTAATTTCTTTTGATATTTTTTTCACTAGTGTCATCATCATCTGCAGTCCTTGCCCTAGCCCTGATTTTCACGCACCATGCAAGCAGATTGAACACTGTTCCAGTCCCTCCAAACCCTTGAATATGTCCTTATCTCACACTGACTTCTCATATTTCAGCAGGTCTCCATCTTGTTACTTTCTTTCCTCACCTACATTAATCACTGGTGAGAAGACATGGTGAGACAGACATGATTTTTTTTCTCTGTTCCTCCCGTGACTGCTGTTAATAAATCTGAACATTTCATGACCCTACTATTGAAGTATCTGCCTTAAGAGGCAGCATGTATCATTCACTCTTGTTGGCAAAGGAGATAAATAAATCATTGTACAAGGTCTTATTTAGCATACATAACTCAGTTGTGATGACCAATGAGAAACTAAAAGTAACTATACCAAATAAAATTAGTTATGGTAAGGCACAAGTTTACGTACGTCATGAAATTTTATTTTTTGGAATGTCAGCACCAGCTTTCAACCCAGTTGTACAAGCTGTGATTTCTGGTCTAAAACAACTGGCCGGACAAGCCAGAAATTATAGAGACAGTTTGTAGATCCAGAAGCAGGAACATGAAGGAGACTGGAATTGACTAAAAGCTGTAATTGTTACAAGCATCATCAAACAGGCTTTGATTTTGAATATCAATTTTCAGTAAAAAGACATGTTGAAGCCTACCAAGATTAATTATAAAGCAAAAATGCTTTTCATTATTAATCCTTAGTGGTTAATAGCTGTAGAGCTTAGGAACAGAGTTCAGCATCCTTCAGGACTTGGTGTGTAATTTTCATTCTTTACTGAAACCTCTGCCAGTCAATGTATGTCAGAGGAGCTGGTGGTCTTAGTCCAGGGTTGCCAGAGGATATAAGTAGTACTTTCTACACTGTCATAGAACTTCTACTGCAGGGTAATTCAGATGGTCTCTGGTTCTCTGCAATGAACAAGACTTTTCATCCAGAAACATAAATTAAAATTTCCCATTTCAGAAATGTAGTGATGTGCATCTCAAGCAATTTTCGTCAAACCTTAACTTTAAAACAATACTGATTACACACTGAGGACATAAGGGATTGTTAATATTATTTCAAATCTATCATTTTTCTGTGCCATACATGTTTAGGTATTTTCTATTGTTTTGTTTAATGCCTGGCTTACACTTATGTAAAGCAACATCTTACTTTCTCTAGAAAGATGGGTGCCTTTTTGAACCACAATCTTGAAAAATGTTTTCAATCAAAAGGAAAAATGATAAAGACATGTTTCCCAGAGGTATTTCTGATGATTTTGAAATTTTGTACCCTTCTGCCAAGAAACTGTATTTCCTTTCCAAGGGGGTGGAAGCAGCCACAAGAGTCTGAACACTTAAATCCGTGGTGCACTTTCTCAGGACTTAATGCAGGACTATAAAATGCAAACTTTTCCTGTAGTAAGTGTCAAAGTCATGCATACAGTAGCAGCACTGGAGGCTTAGTACAGATGAGTAAGCAGACAGATGCTTAAAAATTCTCCCTCTCCTCAACATGCTCATAGGACTCATTATCTATCCGGCCCCTGTGCTACTACAACGCTGGCTGCATTCAGAGAGATGTGGTGACCGTATAGACACACAATGATAGGCTTAAAATGGATGAGACTTTCAGGAACATAAAGTTCTTGGAAAAATAGGGCATGATCTTTGCAGTCATGGGGAAACATAGGCAGAACCTTGTAATAGCTTGCTAATTGCCCTGAGTAAAGTAATTTGTTTTATCTGTCTGCCACTTGGTTTCCTGCAAAGTGCAAAAAAAACTATTATGGGATTTCACTGAAACTAATTACTACTATTTTATCATGAACGCTGCTGAAGCATAATCCTCTCCCTTTCTTTCTGTATTTCTCTCACACACTATATCTCCCCCTCCTCCACTCGGAATTTAAAAGCTTATGGAAAGTCAAGAAGTCCTTTAATCACCCTGTTCTCTAATAGAACCTGCTGATATTCAGCCTCCCACTATAATAATATGGAGTGATGGCACAGTGCAGCAGTGTAAACTCTAGTAAGCTACACACACCACTGCTTATTTGGTCATAGGGAACCTGCACCCCACAAGGTATGAGATGTGCTGCATGCGTATTGCGTGACTCCCTGTAGCAATAGGAAGGCACAACTCTGAGATCCTGAATGACACACTGAGGGGAAGGCAACTTGTTTCCTTCTTTTCTCAACCAGCTTACGCATGCAGACACTCACAAGAATTTGTTTTAAACACTGACGGCTTGGTGAATAAATAGTGACAGTGTGCGCTGGTATTTACAAGATATCTGGTTTATAACCATAATTTGTTAGAAACCCTGAAATATCTCATTTTGATCATTAGCATGAAATCCTCCTAATGTTGAAATATCTCATTGGAACAGTTGGTAACTTGTCTTTGATTGAAATTATTATTCTTTCGAAATAAATGACATATTGCCTGAATGTGTTCTGTCAAATCTTGATAGTTAATTAAATTGACTTTATCAGAATAGTCAACCACGCAAAATGCAACCCATTAAAGAATGTACTTGACAAGAAAACAAATTGATCATCAGGCTCTCATTCATATGAAGATGGAGTGCACACGTTAACAGCATGTCTCCCCCAGTATAAGCAGCGAAGATTCAACAAGTATCAGTGGCGTCAAGGAATTATTCTACATTTTAAAAAAGTATCCATCTAAAAGGCTAATTTCTCTGCATTGCAAAGTAAGTGAAGATGGATAGTTAAAATGGCATAAAGCAAGGAGTTCTTGAAGCAATAGATAGACTCCTTTTTCAGAACAGGAGTACAGGAGTAGAAAGTATATTTCTTCTACTTTTCATAGCCAGTGCTTTTAGGTTTTTTTAGTTTGATTTTTTTTTTTAATTCTGATATTCTACATTGGGTATTAGATACTCCCCTGTGACATTTTACTTACCTGCCTCTGAAGCCAATGTCATTTAAGAAGATCCGAATCAAGGCATCAATGTGTTAAGCATTAGTCCTTATTTCTGTGACATTTCTATGCCTGCTTGTTGTAGATGGGTGGAAACATGACAGAGGTGATCAGTGGAGCAAAAATGTTCTATGAATAATCATTCAAACTTCTGATCTAATGCCCTTTCACTGCATTACCACAGTTACCCGGTTCCCTTCCTAGCAGCAGACCTGTATTAGGTTGACAAAAACACACAAACTTGATTGGATCCCTGGTTTATCTATGACCCCAGGTAAACCCAGTACCTTCAGAGACGGAGACTAAAATCTGTATGGTAGTTAAACAACTCAATCTATAATCCACGAGTAATCTCCCGAGGTAAAATTTTAAGAAGTATCTTAAAGCAGATTTTTGAAAGCAGGCAGTCAGATGCATATATTAAGGAAAATGAGGTACTGCTAGAAAATGAGGTAATGCTAAAGACATTCATTTTTTTTTTTTGGTTGTTGTTGCAATTGGCATCAGGAAATTTAGGCATCTAAATGCCTTCTTATACCTGCCCTTAGAAGTTCAAGTGCAGATCCTCCCATCAAAGTCACTGAGGTTCAGACAGAGTATCCTAACCATGTGTCCCATAAGAGAGTGTCCTGAGTCTTTTTTTTTTTTTTTAATGTAGTCTGTAAAATTGAAACAAACAAATGACATTAACTTAGCCACTGGAGAAGTTATCACTATGCAGAAGAAACCTTCCCTAAACATCATTACTACAATAATCACGTTACTTCAGTATTGAGCATTGCTTGTTCTTTATCAAGAGCCGAATGCGCAGTGACAGACCAGAATCAGCTTCCTGACAGATGTGTACCCCTAGCTAGCCCAGCTCCACATGAGAAATGGCCAATACCTTTCTACTACACCGAGATGCAAGAGCCACAGCTGATCCAGGCCAGTGGGAATCAGGCAGTGATTTACAAAGATGTTGAGGTACTAAATAGAAAGGGATAGTTAGTTTATTAAATGTGATGTGCTCTTGCCTGGGCACCTCTGGCCTTGGCTAAGTAATTACTTGCTCAGCCTGGGTATGAGTGACTTCACATATACATTGCTACCACACATCTTTATTTTTCAAAGAATATTCCCACACGTCTGTGATGCCTACATGTCTTGAACTGAGCATGAAACAGCAGGAAAAGAGCACCTCATCAGTAAAAAGACAGAACCTTATTTGCAAAAATAGACCTAATTCACACCACAAAGAGCAATTAAAAAAATGACTAAAGGAAGGGCAACAGTCTCTTCCTAGGTAGCACCACTATTGAAGCCCCAATTATCAGCACCAATAATGGAGTAAGCACCAATTTTCAATCAGCACCAGTAATGAAGAGAGGAATTAATCTAAATAACTGAAAAGAGTAACCCAAAAGCAAGTGAGAGCTTTTAATTAGAACTGCAAACAAGGAACATTTCATAACATATAATACATAAGTCAATTACATGGTGTTTGAAGGAACAAAATAGTTATTTAGTTGAAAGACCGTTCTTCATTCCCATGTTTCATGAAGAGCAACAGAACCCTGGAGCTGATTAATAGCTGCATTGTTCATTTCAGGACCATAGGCTGATACCATTTATATGCATTAAATGATTCCTGCAGGTTTTCAAACAAGTAAGAGATAGATGCTTACACCATACAGGACTCGGGCAAGTGGGGCATCACCACATGCATGAAACAGCTGGGGAATCATATTTCAAGCAATTGGAGATCGTCTATGTCAGACAGCCACATCTATCACTACGGTTCCTAAGTAGGAGGTAGGCACGTAAACAGCAGGGGGACTCTTGAGACAGGAACACAGCTTTGATCGTTAATCTCTTCATCATTCTTATGATATAGATTGAATGCAGATAATCACGGGTTTTAATTTTCCCTTGAAACAGAATGCCAAGGAAACAGCTGGTTTTGATAGATATGCTACCTACTGCTTTGCTAGAGTTCATCTCTTGAGATTTGCAAAGTCTCTGACTGCTGTATTTCATGATTGCCTTTTTTTGGATCTCTCTCGCAGAGCTCGTAGGCTATTATTTTTACCTACGGGCAAGTGCTAAAGGGGCATTGTCCTGAACATCCCTAAAGGAATACCCAAAGCTACTGAAAGCTGATTTTGTGGAAATTTAGTCTTCATTTAAAGCTACTGATGCAAGAATACAGGTTATTGAAGTGAGAACTATTGTGTTAGCAATAAAATAGGAGTAAAATGTGCATTTTACTGACTTAGAAAGAAAAAGATTATTCTTTGGTGATGTTAAATGAGGATTACAGCTGACATGAAGCAGAAAATCTATTAAGCTACTAATGAGGGGAGAGCTTATTTCATTAGTAATACACAATAGGTCAGGAAAATTCATTATTTTAGTGACATGCCAGAGCAATTTAACTATTCAGGGGCATATTACAGAGGCGAATAAACTGGATCCTGTGACTATGTATTGTATGTGACCTTAACAGATCATACATAATCCATAAAACATTAATTAGAGTCAAAAGGGAAAAAGCTCTATTTCCACAATGTGAAGGAACATTATTGCTGAACAGTCAGTCATCTTTTGCATCTCTCTTTCCTCAAGGTACAGCACAAATGATTGCCAGGGCAAGGAACACTGGTAGGTTGAGAGGAAGAGAGAAGGAAGAGACTGCTGAATTTTGCACTAAATGGAGGAGGTTGTAAGGTTTTCACAGCAGCTACAGCTAACTGCAGTACATCATATTAAAGTCAGGTCTTTCTCTGAGAAATTCTTGCAAATTCCAAACAAAACATGTACAGTTGTTTGCTTCCAGTGCTTGTTGGTTTATCAGATGGCATTTTAGAAAGCTCAGAACTAACAGACCAGCTTAACAGTTTGAGGGCAAATAGCCCAACCACACTGTTATTTTCATGACTGGACCTTGCCATAGCATGATCCTGTAAAACAGCAAGCTTTGCTGCTTTTGGGTGACTTCATTGATTAATTGCTTAGAAAGAAAGGGAGAGGAGTAAAAGGAGACCAGATCTGAAAAAACACTGAAATAATCTGAATGTTCCCTTTACCCTTTCAAGGGAAATATTTCCCTTTTGTCAGGTGTACACTCTGTATAAATTCATCAGAAAAAAAAATGCTGCTTTTAAACGAGAACCATTGTTTACCTGTTCACCTGTCTCTGCCATTATGCATATTGCACTAACAACAATATGAGTTGTAGCAAGATGCTCTGGGAGTTTCTGGAGTTTAAAGTCTCCCATAATTTCACAACAACTCTCCCAGCTAATCCTAAATCTAGGAGGAAAGGAAGAAAACATAGGGAAAGCAATGTACATTTAGTAAAAGTAAAGTGTTGGTTATTTTAACATGTGCCCTAAGCAAATGACCTTGTACCTCGCTACAAGATGAAAAGAGCATCGCTAGGTTATCAGCAGGAAGCAAAACCTGACCTGACACTTTACAAAGGTGTTGGCAAAGGTTTCTAAGCAGCAGCTAGGTGTTCTTTCTTCTCATTCTCCTACTGGCCTCCCCATGTGCAGTTCCTCAATAGGTATTGTAGATTATTAGCTCAAGAGTAATGTTCAGAGAGTGTCCAGGGAGAGACGAATAGAGTGGCAGCACTAGGATAAGGGTATGTGGCAGAGAGATCCATTTTACAGACAAAAGCACTTTTACCTGTCCCAATAGAAGGCCAACATATGTTATAGTAACCTCTATTTCTCAGGGTAAAAGAGATTTGCACAAGGATTAATCAGAGAGGATCCCCTAACAACAGCTATGTCAATGACTATGAAGTCCACACAGTTGTGAAAATTAGAGGAGAAAACAGTGTCCATTTTGGCAGATCACGTGAAAATGAAAGGTGCTGAAGCAAGTTCTCATAGAGCAATCATGAGATTTGTTTCCTCCCAAAGAGATGAAGTCTGGCAGCATCACATGACAATATGAGTAACAGGCATAAAGGTAAAAGGATCAGATTTATCCAAGTCCGTATTCTTATTCGGTAGAACACACATATCACTATGTTCACTGGTAGTACAAATGTACCCACACATGAAAGCATCATCACTTTTAATGTCCTTTCCTTTGGAAAATTCTCGTTACCTTACCTGGAAACAAGAGTTTGTATTACCATTGTTTTCAGCTGTCATTAATACATTTCAGCAAGCTCCTGATGAGCCATGAAATATTATCACAAAATGGAAATCATATTAATGGAGCTGCTTAGGTCTGTGGTGAAAAATTAGATAACCTAATTTGTACTTCAATTTCCAAGGCACCTATTTGTTAGCTGAGTAATTTAACACTATCTTTCATCATTTAAATCCTCTTCCTATCTGAAGATTTAATTAGTTTCTTTCTCTGTCTCACAAGCGATTTTCTTGAGCCATTTTAGGCAGTCCCAACAAGCCCCCAGCAAACGCTTGTGTGAGCACAGAGGAGAAATCAATAGTCTCTATGGTTGTTCAGTGAAAGAACGCAGCTCTGTCTGATAGTTGAAACAAGATGGAATTTAAGCCACAAATGTTTCCCAGTCAGGCATGAAAACAGCATTGGTACCCTGCTGGTAAGCAGCTCTGCAGACGGAGATTGACCAGTGGCAGCACACGCTCAGCTTTGGGTGTTTTGAAGATGATTCGCCCTGGAGAAAGTCCATAAATAATCTAATGTGGAACTAAACTGTGCATTTCACCTCTAAACACAGCATGATATGAGAAAACGGCTTGAATCAAACTGCTTCCAATGTCAGCTGTGCTCAACGAGATCCTGTTTATTTATTTGTCTGTGGCTTTCTTTTTCTGTTATACATTATCAAGTTTCACTAAACTGCCTCATGAATATGTCTCTAAATTAACCTCAAGTCTACTCCTACTCATTTTCACAGAGGTCAGCGTAAACCTTTCATTAAATTCAGTAGGGATAGGTTTGCAACCAGAATGAGTAACCTTTCCTTACTTTCCTTGTTTGCTATCTTTACTTCACCTTGGTCTAACCTTAATTACACAGTAACTTAATATTATCCTTCCTATTCACACAACCAAGTAATTGCCCTCTTTCTGTCATCTCTGCTATTTTTAATGCACCCTTTGTTGTTTTTTTGAATACTAATACAAACATTGATACCAATCACATAGTATGCAAACAGGCTGCTGGGCCAGCACTTAACAGCTACCAGAGCCAGGACGGTAACTGGGGGCCTGAGGGACACGGTGTCATTTCCTACATAGTTATATAGTACCTAGCACACCAGTACCTCAGTATGATGAACACCACGATTCTGCTGGAGTGATTTTTTTACAAGACTACCCTTTTAGTTTGAGGGTATCTCTCCATCCTTAACATATTGTTTCCTGTCTGTGAGTGGCAGATTTTAGAATTTATTGTTATTCTCATTTTATATTTAAGGAATTACTGACAAACTGTGCAAAGTGGGAGTGTTTCTTTTGTCTGTCAGCAAGATGTAATTATATCCCATTTATACCTTTTAGCTCCACTGGAAGAAAATGTTGGTAATCAAACCAAATGAAGAGTCAGAGTTTGACTCTGCGTTGGACTGTGCAGTTGCTTCCACTAGGACACTATTGCATTTAGCCATCTTATCCATTAACTTGTGATGTAAAATATAGCAACGTTTATTATGCGCAATGCCTCCTCTGGATCTCACTAATGGAGATGTTTAACTCTCTCCTCACAGAAAGAGAAGGTTGGGACACAAAAAATAGTTGCACGTATTACATTAAGACAGCTATACCAAGCTCATTCTCCAAGGTTGCTAGCGGCATGAGAATGAGGTATACATGTGGTGCTACTTCCATCATGCTCTCATTCAACACATAGAAGATTCTGGACTGTTTCCCAGAGCTAGGCAGGTAAAAGCTAGTCATTCTGGCCTACAGTACTAATGTGCCCAGGCCTTTCATTTTAGATATTCCTGGGTCAGATCCAAATTCCTGTAAATGTTGGAAAATCTGAGAGAAGCCAGTTTGGAGCCAAGCACCTGAACCAGCTGTCTTGGGTGACAGCCACCTCTAGGGGCTTGCTCAGAGTCCACAAGAAGTGGGTGAATATTGGTCTCTTGAGATTCATGTTGAGCTCCTAGCTGTTGGCCTTTGAGCACTACTACAAATTCAGTAAAAGTGAATAGCAGCTAAAAGTGATTAAATCCTGGAATCAAGTTATATTCATTATGACAGGTATCATGCCTGGTGTACAGCAAAGGATTTCACCAGAGGCTGTAGTCTTTCAACCTTGTGCATGCTCTATCATTGGACTGACACCAGTACGATCTGTGGGCTATACTAGCACAATGCTCAAGAGCCTCACACCCTACAGAAACTTTTGGAATTGCAGAGAGAGGGAAAACAAGGTGCTCATAAAATAACAATATATTTGACATGCTGTTCAGTTGGATCAGAAAGTAATCTGCAGAGGTCTGACTCCTGGCAAGGAATGCTGTTTAAAAAAATCACAGTAACTGTCAAGCTTATTCCTTCTACTACCCAGGATACAAGGCCAATTTACAAAAAGATCTTGAACAGACATAAATCATCAAGCCCATCTGATGGTTGTGTCAATAGCGTATAGCCTGGACAAACATTTCATGTCCTCAAGCTTCATCAAGGCAGAGTAGTTAGAAAGGCTACCTGCAAGACAGCAAGAGTTAGAGGTTTCCCTACATGTCCAGTAACATCTCTACCTCTACCTACTTTTTCCTGCTGCTCCCTTCAAGTTTTCAAATCCATCAGGGCTGAGCTATGGCTTTGTGATGAGTTCTAAGGAAGGGATTTGATACCTCTCCATGTAAAGGAATGTTTCTACAAAGGCTGTATCACAGCATGGGACACCATAAAGCCCCAGGCAATGCTTCAGCTATTTCCGTTGCTCCCTTCAGGAACATGCCACCAATATCACATACTTCCCATGATCAGCACAGAGGTAGGAGTTTTCTTAATCTAGCCAAAAATAAAATGTCTCTACAGCATTTTCCCATTTTCCTGGAGACTCAATATCACATCCCACATTCAGTAAGCTTGACAATAGCTTATTGCTTTTCTTTTTCCTTCCCAGTAACAGACATAACTTTTTCAAATTTAAAAATAAATTTTGCCTATGAAAATAAACTTTCATTATGCAAACTGCAAAATGGAAAGGGTAATGCCCAGCAGATAAAGCCATTCCTGTATCTGATCTTATTCCATCAAAGCCACTAATCCTCCTCCAACTTTTTTTCCTTTTTCCCTTTTTTTTTTTTTTTTTTTTTTACTTTCTATAGAAATATTGATCTTATCAGCTATAAAGTCTTATATTGCTTTCTTTGGTTCACCTGTTCTTAACTACTTCTCTCCGAAAATCTTTCTTCTATATATCTACCTGCAGGACAGAAGCTCTCTACTGCACACAGACAGGAAATACCCCAGATCTCCTACAATATTCCTTACAATAGTTTACAAGCTACTAGTCTTAGAGTTTATTAAAAAATTATCTTTAACCCTCTGTAAAAATGGCTTTATGCATATATATATATATGTATGTATATCCTTACATAACAGCAAATATATGGTCTTACACTTGGAACCAAACAAATTGGTGGCAATGACTTGTAGATTTTGGAGGTCCATTCTTCATTCTCCTTTTTTTGTTATTATTCCTCCTGAGACACTTGTACAAAGTTCATTCTTTTGAACTGTCTCCTTGCAGGCTTAGAAAGACTTTTTCTTAGTCTGCTCATTGTTACTGATGTATGAGTATCCAACAGGATTCTCAACACACCTGCTCCAGCAAAGAAAAATGATTTCTTCACAGAGGGAGATTTGTTCCTAAATATTTGAGGTGACAGCCTCGGCTAAGCTATATATAACACTAAGATTTCTCCAAACTGCAGAATCTGGTATTCTGATGCCTCTGGATCTGATGATCATATCATGAAGTAAATAGCAGATATCAATGGATGAGTTATTACAGCTATTAGAAAACTCATACTCACTGTTTTCTCCAGGAGAGAAAGCTGGCCTTTGTAAAGAGTTTATAACAAACAATTGATGAGAAAGAGGAGGGTTTTGAATTATCTTGGGTTGGGGATCATGTTCTTACATTATGCTAACACTCCAAAGGGCCATGGCATTAGATACTGTGGGACTAACACAGTCATACTGAGAAGAGCTTGCAGGCTGAGGTTTTGACGTTGCAGGCTGCTGGTCTGTGCTGTTCCAATTTGGAGCTAAGTGCCACTGTCTTCATAGGGGTTCTCAGAGGGGTGCAGGGCTCCAGTCATGGGGAACCTCACAGGAAGAGCAGAAATTGAGAATCACAACTTGTCCAAGGTTACTGCAGAAAACAAGTGTCCCCACTAAATCCTTCTCCAATATGTGAAAGCTTGGAAGTAAAAATGTCATTTCATCAGCTTGCCTTAACTGAGCAGACACATGGAAGGAACTGTGTGGATCGCGGTGGTGTCTACAACTATATGCATTGCATAATTTTTGGCCTTGTTTATATTTTTTTTACTATAGCTGTTTTATATGGAAAAATAAATTGCATAGATAAATTTCATAGGTATAAACTATAAAGTAAAGAAAAATTTACTTATAACAGCCATGAGGACTTGACTGTCAATACAAACACAATTTTATTCCATTTGTCCAAATTCAACATATGCCCCAGCTTCCACTTAATTTCCTCACATTAGAGACTCTGTATAAAATGCCTGGCATGATATTCTGATCACACTGGGGTACATCAACAGAAAAAAAAATCATTAACTAGGTATTAGCTTTTACTTTAGTAAAAAAGAGACATAAGTATTGTCATCATTTCTCAGGAAATGTCAAGTCAGTGGGAATATTAACATGTGTAGGGCCATGCACTCTCAAGATACAGCCTGAAAGCCACCTGTCTATATTCTACCATAATGGTGGGTATGTTTAGACTGGAGAATTTTCAAGGTAGACTTATACATGAAGAAAGACTAATTTCAAGGTAGTCTTACTCATGAATGATTTGCAAGCTTAGATTCCAAAGCTTCTGCACAGTTCTGTGTTCTATAAACAGTTCAGGAAATTAGAAACCAAAAGAAAATGATCTTTGACAAGAATTTCTAGGTTTAAGGAACTTCAGCAAAAGAGAATTACACTGCATATTCTGAACCCAGAATGAAATGCTCTTTCTTTATCTGGATACCAGCCTCATTTCTACAGCTGTCTATTGGTGGCTACTAAGAAGCATCTCAGGAAGCTTAACAGTGAATTTCCAGTATCCCTCAAGTTCAAAGGGATAATTATTCATAACATTAGAGTTACTTTTAAAAGCCTCTCTCTTTAATCTTCATGAACTATGTCCAAGAATATTAACAGACATGAGTTTTATGACAGGTTTTTTCTCAACCTCTGCATTTCAAAAAACAATTTCCTGTGAGCTAAGGTCAAATTCTTCAGCCTACACATGAAAGTTTGCAATAAGTGGAAAAATGTAAAATGGTGCAGTCCCTGAGATGTGAAATCATTTCCTAGGACCAGTGCAAAGCTGAAGGTTTGAAGATGCATTGCAGATTGCAAATGCAAATTTCGTTAGCAAAAGAGATGACAATTTTTCAGTAAGCATATATTTCTCCTTTATGAATTACACATTTTTTTTTCCAGGATGTAAAACTTACTCTCTGGATACCATGAAAAGTATCAAAAAATTTTGTGAAAAATACGTTCTTTCCGAATAAAGATGCATGTTGCTGTTCCATATTTTTTCTCTTTTTTCAGTACTTTGTATGGGATGCTAAACCTTTTACACATTGGCAAGTAAGTCCTTGAACTAAGGAAAAATTAATGGTGCTGTGGAGGAATTAGTAAAAGTATACAATTGACCATTTAAAATGAGGGCTGATATTAGTGGCACAGTTTCAGAAAAATGTGTCATAAGTTTTTCTTCTATAGCTTTGAATACAACATTGCAAGCATTACTGGCTACAGTATACCTAGATTAGGCACTTGGTTTTGGCCCCAAAATGTAATAAGCTAGTCTGAAAAAAAAAAAAAAAAAGGAGGAAGATAATTCAGTTTTCCTAAAAGGAGCAACTAGTTTTCTTATTCTACGGAGTAAATTCCATTAAGAATCTCCACAGGCGAGTCTGTTAGATGTGAGTTTACGGCAGATGTTTGCCTTGCTCCTCCAACATAGGGAACTGTCACAAAACATGATATTTACATCTCTCTGAAATCTACGTCTCCTCTGAGGAGAAGTCAGTCATTGAGCAGGGCTGACATTCTGCAGGGTAGAGGGAGATGGTTCCACCACATCTGCTCAAATACAACTTTGCATAACTCAGACAGGAAGAGTGTCAAGTGTCAAGTGTTTTCGAGGCCTTTCCTCAGTCTGTGAACACCTGATGCTCTATCTCCCCACTCAGTAACATGCCCAAACCAGCCAACATCCGACCTCTGTGAAAATCAAGCCAGGCAGGAGCTATGAGTCAGCAGATGAACAGGTAAAAGGGAGTCGATTCTCATCTGTGAGGAGCAGAAGAGGATCCAGACCTGATTCTCTGAAACATGCATGCCTTTTACAGGAGAGCAGCATCAATTTGTTTTTAAGTAAATAAAGAGGCTCTTAGAGCTCTAGGAGGAACCAGAACAAAAAAAGTTTTATTCTCCCTGGCTGACTCCTAACCACCAAGCTAAAAACAGATTTCCTGTGGGCTATTCTCCTTCAGATCACATCATGTTTGCTCCCCTACATATACAGCACCACAACTTCAACATAAGATGTAATATCTCCATGCAAACTTATATAGTATACCCATGCAAACTTCTGAAGAGCACACTGGCTAGGACACTTCCCTGACTCCCTCAGTCACCATTTAGCACCGCTTATGCAAACCTTCTTCCACCATTGGATCTTGGACCTTCTAATGATGCTACTTGAATTCTGCTGAGAATCAAATTGTAATGTCACTGCTACTCCACCATCTCCCATTCAAGAATAATGCAACCACATTTGCAAAACCATTTATAAATAACACTGGGGGGAAAGCTTTGAGAATACAGCAGAAATACAGAAAAGCACCTACATGCTTCTGCACCTACACAGTGATCACAGGTCACAAGCACATCCGGAACACTGGCATTGCAAATGGCAGGGTAACATCGGTCAGCCTCTGCACCCTGCTATCTAGACAAAGGATTATGTTATCAGTGTGATGCCAAGCGAGTAGGCTAAAGACAGATGCCACTGGATTAAACAGCACCCACTTATAATACTTTATTGAACCACAGACATTGCAGACTTCTTGCCTGTATTTGCCTTTCATTTTTATAGGGCTTGATATTGATCCTATATTGAGTGCCATCGGGCACACACAAACCAAGCAAGTGATCACATGTAGAAGCCATAAAGAAGGCAAAGACTTTCCCGTAAGGGAAATCTCACTTAAACAAATGAGAAGATAGTCTCAAGCAGGAGTAAGCAAGCACAGCCAGCATAATTTTCTCCACTGAACAGTGTATAACAGGCTTTGGAGAGAGAAGGAGTAGATCAGTGTAAACTAATTCCTGTATAATTCAGAAACCTGGAAGAGCCACAAGTAAAGCCCTCCAAGGTCATTGAGTAGCAATTACAGTAGTTTGGGAGTCACTGAGTAGAAAGACAAAGGAATATTTCAGCCACAACTGAAAAGTATTCAGAAAATAGCATGTTTCAATCCTGGACCATCTAAGAAAAGAAAAAAAAAAAGAAAGAGAAAAAGAAAAAAGCAACAGATGTAGTATTGGATAATAATGATTCAGAATTATTTAATGCATTGTTTTGACAGACTTCACATCACAAAAGTAAAAGTAGACCTTTTTAATAGTAAAATATAGATAGAAACGGAAACACAGCAGAGCAACAAAGAACATAATGGAAGATATTTGGTTATATTTTGACATTTTTTTCTCTTTAAACAATAGTTTTTACATCAATTTGTAAACTAATCTGAATATATTCATGAGATGTAGGAAAACAATACATAATACTGTTAAACTAAAGGCTAAACTAGCTCTATCAACAGCTTAATGCCAGCAGAGACAGAACAAGTACCTGAAAATGACTGTATAGTGCATATCAACTAATGGTTCTCATCAGATTAACTATATCAGTGCATAGTCTGATTTGACTTCTGCAGAATGAAAACAAATCTGACTAGCTGTGAGATGTGGAAAGAGTTTACTCCACTTATTAGAAAAGAAACACATTTATATTTAAAGACAATTCTGTGGAAAGCTTTGGGACTTGAAATATGTCTTTCTCAACAGAAGACTAAATAAAAAAAATGCCTACAGATTTAAGATATCTTAGTTACTTAGTAACTGTATCTCCAACTTCAAGACATCCTCAGTGTCTTCTATATAGCATACTAAGGCAGAGGACACACTGAGTTGTATATGTAAGGGTAATTTAGCCATCTCAGCTGCTGATCTTGCATATGTACTTCAGCATTTTCAGCTGAACCCTCAGCCAAGAGCTCCCACAGTTCATGCCAGCCACCCAGTTCCTGCTCCAGCGCATCAGGACCCCCTTCCAAACCAAAAGTGCACATTTATCCTGCACTTATCCTTACCCAGAACTGGGAGAGGACAGACAGGAGATGCAGACTATTTGCCAGGAAGTGCTTATATTAAGGTGGAAGGTAGGAAAAAAAAAAAAACGTATGATTAATAGGGATATTGAGCAACAGTGGAACTTGGCAAGGGAAATATTGAGCAGATATGAATGAGGAAGCATCAGTGAAAGAACGACCTGAACTACAGAACCAGGAAGGAGAAACAGGTGAAATAGCATGACAGCAGGACAGATTTGGACAGCAAAAACAGGTCTTGGTCTACCTTGTTGACAGAACTAGTTTAGCTTTCAGTTTAGCAGTATTACATGTTGTTTTCCCACATCTCATGAAAATATTCAGGCCAGTTTACAAACATACATAAAGACTATTGTTTGAAGGGAGAAAATGTCAAAATATGATCTGGCAGATCATATTCCTATCAAACACATGCCTCGGCAAGGATGAATTTTCAGGAGCTGTGCATTTGTGCCTAAGAAGACACTAAAAAAAACTAATATCTGCACTTTGTGTTCCAGTTTCTGTGGTCTCATATAAGAGGCCCACATCAAGCAGCACTGTCCCAAAGTGAAATTACACATTTTCTATTCTTGGAGACAGGCCGAACCCAGAAATGGCATTAACACTATGCTTGTAGCTTGCATGAACATCAGGGTTCGCACACAAAGAGACACTTCTCTTCAGTAGATCTGTCTACTACCTTAAGCCAGTTCACTGCCTCCAGGATCAGAGAGAGAGGTGTGGATGTTTTGGGAGAGGGTATGAAATAGTTTGAGAGAGAGGTGTGGATGTTTTGGGAGAGGGTATGAAATAGTTTAGCAAATTATCCATCCATCTGGGAATCCAGAGACAGTCAGAAAAATGGAAGAGCACTGTCACTTACATATGAGCGTAGTGGACACCCAGCAAGCGCCTCTCTCCTCAAGAATGCCAACACCCTCAAGAACCCCTATTCCATAGCCAAGGCAGGGTGAAAAGTGAGACTAACCAGAGACAGCAGAGATAGAGCTGTCAAAGCTTTCATTTAAAATAAAAATGTAGAGATTCAGAGTAGCCTCTTACTTTAGAGATGATTCATGTCTACATGGCCTTAAAGCATGCTCTGACTTGGCTGACCTAGCAGTAAAAGGAAGAGGCGAGCAGGATTTTAAACCACTCTGAATTAAACACACAAAGCACGAATGGCTCTGATACGAATAACTACAGGAAGAGCCAACAAATGGAATGAAAGCAACATGTAGGTTGCACAGGAATGTCTTTAAAAAGGTTTCCATGGCTGCCCTTCTGGGTTTAAAACAGTCCACCGTAAGCAGCAGGACAGAAAGCAACTGAGAAGTGCTGTATTGGAAAGGCTTAGAAAACTTTCGTCCTCTTCATTTTCAGACTTTCCCTTATCTCAGAAGAGGGCACTGTGGGATGGAGAGCTACTAAAAGTGAGTGAATTCAGCTGAGTGCTCCACAGGAATTGCTATCACCATGTAATTTGCAATTAATTACTTATTTTGTTTTTATCCAGAGAACTGTCTGCGATGTATTTGCTCAAATGCATGAGCATTCACATTCAGAGCTTGCTCATTCCCTGATGCTAGAGGAAAAATCTCTACCCTTTTGACATATCACCAGCCCTAGTCGCAGAGAGGTTTACAACCACTAAAGGTTTTTGTTCCCAAGGGGAACACCTTGTTATTTTTTCACAGATTATTTCTTATTAACAACAAACAAAGAAAATGATCCTTACCCTTGCTGAGACAGAATGTATCTTTGGCATTTAAGGCAAAAGTAAATGAACTCCCAAAACACATGAATATCAGATATAGTACATGGACAATTAAACCCAAATTATAGGAATTCCACATTTTCAAGGATAACATAAATATTGTACCTGTTTCCCTTGCTCTTTATGCAGCTTTTTACACCTGTAGTACATGAATATAAATTGCAATCATTCTGAATTGCACATGTCTGTTTTGGTGTATACATGTGTATTTTATACTTTCTGCCCACAAATACAAATGACTGCACAGAAGCAAAAAGCAGTAGTAAATCAATCTCTGTGTGGAATTTCTGTGCTTTTTCCTTAACTGAACCAGTAATAAAGCTGGTCATTTCCTGTTGAAGCAAATTTCCATTGGAAATGCTGATAGGCTGAAAATAAATATTTTGTAAAAACACAGTAATTTCTGTGTGCATTTATTTGGATAGAGAAAATAGATCATTTTTTAAAGGAACAATTTTGATTTTTGTTTACAATCAGATCTTTCACCTCATTTTATTTATGCTATTGTAAAATATTTTGATACATACTGTAGAATTGTAAAAAAAGAATGCAACTTTCACATAAACCATATCAGTCAAGATGAAGTAAATGATGAAGACAATAGTGTTCTACAGAAATATTTAAAATTTGAGGTGTTTATTCCTTTACAGAATGGAAGATAAATATTCAATACAAAATTGTGAGCAAGCCAGTGTGATCTAAAATGTCAGCTCTAATTATTAGTCCACCATGAAATACTGGAACTCCTTGGGAAAATAAATTATTTTGTCCCTCTGAGATTTTCAAGTCTTCAGCAGTTCTTTCTCTATCACTGTTTTGTTTCTAAAATATTCCTGTTTTTTCTAGATGTCTAGAATTTTCTGATGTCTATAATTTATATTCTACTCAATTTCTGGCTTGCCCACTCCTTATTCTCTTGTGTTTTGCTGTTTTGTGGGGTTTTTTCCCCCATTCTCTCATCTAATTTTTAGTTTCTGATAAATCCAGCTTTAATGTCCATCTAATTTTTAGTTTCTGATAAATCCATCTTTAATGTCTTTCTTTTATTTTATATCCCTTTTGACCTGTCCATCATCTTTCTTCCAACACAGGCCTCCAAAAGAGATTTAGTTTCTTTAAGCACTCAAGCTACAGTTACAGCATAGCCAGTTATCCTGTAGCTGAACGGTCATATAACACTGATGTGTGACCAGTGCCTTCCCCAGGGTCCCCTGCCTTAGTCCACCATGTCATTCTCCCTTCTGTACTTACCTAGGTTTGCTTCCCATTAAAACAAAAAAGCAGTGAGTAACTGGGTCTCTCCCCAGAATGTAGTCAGGAAGACTACAAGGTTTTAAAACTGCTTCTTATATGCACAATAGACACAACCACGATGCTGGTTCTTAACTTTTCAGTTCTTGGCCCAAGGGCCAGATCCTGGTGTTTTATATGTGCTGCAGAGGAAAGGGCCCAAAGGTATGCACCAAAAAATGCATCCACAGACACCAGTGAGCTGAGTATTTTGGAGAGAGGGAGACCTCCTTCCCTCCTCCCTCCCTCAATTTCAGGAGCATAGTCTCCTCCGTGGGGCACAAAGCCAGATCAAGGCTCCGACAGCTCACAAGCAGAGGAACATCTGATTTCTGGATCTCATCGAAGAAAGTGTTTGGGTGCTTGAATGCATCCTGAGACCAGTCACTGCAGCTCAAACAGCTGTAATGGCAACAGTGGGGTCACCTTTCAGAACAAGCACTGATGTACTCTGGGGCCAGGGCAGCAGGCGAGGAGGACATGTCTTGGAGGAGGAAGGGGTTTTTTTAATGTGCAACAATAACCATAGTTCAACTGTGAGCCTGCTGTCTCTCCACAGAAGCTTCCCTGAGGATGGATTTTAAAATTGCAAAACAAAGGTTGTTGAGTTTTGCAAAAACCATGGTGCTTATACGATAGCATAAGTGTGTAATAAATGCTGCAGTTAAGGAAGAGGACTGCTGCTGCTTTGGATAATTTATGGGAATTTCTTATGTGGATTTGTTTTTTTGGAGCAAAATGGGCAAAGCTTAATCACACTTCATATTAGGGTCCCATTTATAAGTGGCTAAGAAAGAATTAATAAATGATTAAGGGATGTTTTAGTGAATGTTTAAATAATGTCTAAACTGGTAGGTTAATAGGGGTTAGATTCACAAGATGTGTAAGTCCAAAACCCCAGGCTAGCTTCTATCTAAATTAGCTTTTATTCAAATTCTCTAGATGCTTGCATTTCTAACCATAAAATTCCCCTAGTATGTAATTTCTGCCAGCAGGTGTGCAACAGCCACATATGCCTTGACAGAATTGATCATCTCAGTACGCCTTAGGTCTGTGCAAAAGCAATACTGACAAATGAGGTTGGTTGCCACAGATCTCAGCTGCAGCAGCTCACATGGAAGATGGCCTCGGACCACTCCTCTATGGAATAAAGGCTGCTTTGATCACATATTTGACTGGTAGAGCGATGCAAGCAGTCAGGCCAACCTCCCAGTGCATCAGAAACAAACTCACCTGCAAACCCATCTTGCAGGAGAGACCAGCAGAGGAAGACCTGCTCCCTGCTTCTGGAAAAGTCCGTGAGGTGCAGAGGGGCACCGGTCCTGCCGAAGAGACTAGGGCATCGGGGACAAGGGGATCCAGCAGCGGTACCACTCTGAGGTTCAGCAAAAACGAAAAGCCTATATGGCATTTTTTGATGTCCAGGTGACAGTCAAAGGTTACAGTGTCAGGATCACAGCTCCATATGTTTGGATTCCTTTCCACCTAGATCCCTTATTAACCCAGGAGAGCCATCTCACTTACTTAACTCAAGCCCTGAAAACCAGACTCCTCAGAGCCCCTCTCCAGTAAAAAGCTCTGGGCATCTTTGTAGATAGTTCCCCCTGTCCTTGCCTCTTAACACAGATCTTCAAAATTCTTTATATCACACAGTCTATATTTACTGTAAAGCAGAACACAATACTTGTTCCTAGACGGTTTTGTGCACTGTATTCAGTCATCAGACAGTTACACCAAGGAACTTCAAACATGAGATCTGCGGGCAGTGCCATTTTTCAGACAGCAAGTGCTAGTTTAGTCATTAAGGAGGTAAATCATTAGTAGCCTTCATCTAATTACCTGTATCTTTCTGAACATCTTCCGCCTTAAATGCTTTTGATCAGATACTCAGATGGCTTAAATTAGCAGACTTTTTAGTTCATGTCAATTATAAGATATAAAATCCTTCCCTTTACTAATAGCTAATGAGTACACCTTTTTGTCCTCCTCCCTGATACCACTGTTACCACTACACATAAGGAAATGTAGGTGAGCCACTCTTACATATGAGCAATTACCAATCGTCATCTTTTCTACCATTTTCATCTGTATTAGCTAGGTGTTAAAAAGAAATAAAAAGAAAAAAGAAATAAAAATAAATAGAAAAGTAATAGCCTATGCCAGGAAAGGCCACTGCCATAATAAATACTATCTTCTACATTCTGAAGTCTGCCTCCCCTATCCCTATATTCCAGTATATTATCTGATGAAAAAGTCTCAGGCCACTTCGCTGGATCTTGTTGAGTTAACACACAATAAGTCAGATTAGAGTCCAATATATAGTATTTGGACTTGAAGTTGCCCCAGAGCAGGATCTGGAAGAAGATGGATCTGTTGGAATAGTCACTCCATCTAATGCAAGTATCTGTGTTTGAAAGCTGAACATTCAGAGATGTCTTCCCCTTTCTGGAGTCTATTGAGAGAAGTTAAGTTTCTGAACCTGGTCCTTGGAGGCCACTTCCAAAATTGGGGGCCCAGGAGGAACTGCCAGCTCACAGCCACATCATGCTGCAGTTTGGCCACCTGACAACTGCATGAGATGCAGAGGTGACACAATTGCTCCTCTGATCCACCCTCTGGTCCCACAGCAAGATGACACACACCATTCTTTCTTTTAGATCACCCTATCTCAACAATGGGACATCAGACCTCTAGGGAGAACCTGCCCCACAGGCTAAAGTTAGTCTCCTCTGAGTTAATCCCCTAATCCCACAGAATCATAGAATCACAGAATGATTGAGGTTGGAATGAACCTCTAGAGATCTTCTAGGCCAACTTCGCTGTGAGAGAAAAACTAGGGCTTAACAGAAGTTATAGCATTACAGAGGCTTGCATGAGGTGAGAGACAGTTCCCACTTGAGCATGCTTGGTATGTACAGAATCTACTTCTCCACGATTCTCTTGGCAATGCCATCTGCCCTCCTAGAACACACTAATAAGAGTAAACAAAGAGTGGAGCAGAATGGAGACACTATGGCCAAGTTTTGTTGGCTTCCCTGTGGAGGTGGTAACCTGATGGTGCTGTGCAGCTAAGGAGTGAATGGAGGGTGGAGCGGAGTGAAGACACCGTGACCAAACTCTGTTGTACTCCCTGCAGAGGTGGCAACCTGGTCATACCATATAGCTGATAAGCCACATAGTATAATAAGATGTCTGGTGCTGTTAGGTGAACTAAGGAGGGAAGTAGAAGGAAGGAAGAAGGAAGGGAGAGAGGGAAGACTCCATCGTAACTTCTGAATCAGTTGACAGGCCGAATCTCTTTCCTCCGCTTAGGTTGGGATGCCGCTTGAGGAGACTCCTGGAGACTGAGAGCCCTCCCCCATCTTCTGGGGTGAGTGATGATTGCGCATTTGCACACTAGGCACTAACTAAGAATGCCACACTGTAGTAGAGAATTTCCTGTACTGACATGCTTAGTAAATGTTGCATTTGAATAAATCATGGTATTCGTGAACTAGACTACTTGTTTTGGAGGCAATGGGACCTAGAGTCAACAGACCATTTGTGAACTCAGTCCTGCCAGAGTCAGGTCTACAGTTACCACAGTATTTGATATATCTATTAAGTGATGAGTACAGTCTGCCCTAGTCCCTCTAACCTTTGACAACCAGCTGGAACACAAGGGGATTCATCTCTTAGCAAACTTGCACCCTCCACCCCTTCAAACCCCCTGCTCCAGCAAGGACATCTAGAGCACGTGGCACAGGGTCGCATCCAGGTGGGTTTGGAAGATCTCCAGTGAAGGAGACTCTACAAGCTCTCTGGGAAGCCTGTTCCAGGGCTCAGTCACCCTCACAGGAAAGAAGTTCTTCTTCACAGGGAGATTGAACTGCCTGTGTTTCTGTTGTACCTTTGTCCTGCCACTGGCCACCACGGAGAAGGGTTTGGCCCCATCTTCCTTACATTCTCCTCTCAGGTACTTCTACCTATTGATCAGATCTCCTCTCAATCTTCTCTTCTCTAGGCTAAAGAGGACCAGCTCACTTCTTAGTCTTTTCTCATAAAATACATGTTCGAGTCCCTCAAACATCTTTTTGTGTGATTCAGATGTTTCAGAACACCCTCCTATTTCCTTTTCCCTGAGGGAGCATTTCCTGCTAGTGCTCCCTCTGGAATTATGCACTGTCACCACTATTGTTTGTTTTGTTAAATAAGATTTAAGTCAATAGGCCTGTTATTCCCTTTGCGCTTGTTCATTAGACAGTGTGGGAAGTTATGGCACACTAGTGAAATCACAGTCAAAACCAGATTTGTGTCTGCAGGTTTTATCAACATATATAAAACTGACATTCAAAAGTGTGTGTGACTCTTTTATCAGGAAAATTTGCTTATCTTCTCTGTTCCTCCCACACCCAAAAACAACAGCAACAAAGAAGAAGTTTTCTTAGTCAAACAACATTTGATGCTCCAAAGTGCAAAACAAGCCTGTGAATGATACCAATTTACCCAACAATCACTGCTAAGGCAGTTTTACTTGCCAAAGAAGTGTGACAAAGAAAATGCAATTTTTCAGGGAATTGTGCCAGTAATAAAATGCTCTTTTACTGTGCTTAAAGTAAATTAACAAGATCAGACATAGAGTATTTATACTGATGTCTTTAAAATGACCTAAGTGCAATAAATGAACATGGATTGTGGTTGAGAATAGAAGGACTCTTTAAAGTTGATTATTCTGATGAGCAATTTTCTTTTTCAGACCATTTGTTTTAGATAAAATGTCTATATCTCTCCGTGTTTTGCTTTTCCATATTACGGAAGTGCACTAGCAATTCTCCAGAATCATTTGCCAAGACAGTAAGCTTTGATAGATGGGGAGCAAACTGGAGTCCGCCTCTTTAGAAAGTGTTTTCAGCTCTACAGTTCAATTCCCAGGCATTAAATATCTGGAGCTTGCTGCCTAAGACTTTTCAGCCCTGAGACAGGCTTTTTCTTTCCTGATGAAATGCATGCAAGAAAAGGAATTCCTAAAAGTCAAAGTTTTTAGAAGCATGCAAACTGTATTATCAGAGCAGACAATCTTTCGTCAGGGCCCAAGCCCATACCTGACCTCTGATAAATTCAATAGCACAGACAAAACTCTCAACAATTAAATACATATGTAGCTAAGGGATCTGCTTCCATACTTTCATGCCTGGCAGTGCTGTTCAGACCCTTTCTATTTTATCACTTCTTCTGCTATCAACCTACCATTAGGTGCCCTAGATGTCCATGCACTGGCATGCAAAACCAGTTGGACCAACAGCTTAACTGTATTAATATAAACAATTAGACCGGAAGAAATGCTATCTTTAATTTAAGTAATATGATACTGTTCACAATACAACATTTTGACAGATTTTCTTCTCCACACCCTCCCACCTCAATAATGGTATAAATAGAGGATATCCTCAAACACTGGAGTGGTACAAGGATGAAGTTCAATTCTGCTTGCCTGTTTTGTCTACTTTTCCCTCACTGGGCATATCCTTGCATTACCTGGTGGTTCCAGATCAGCAGTTTTATGCTAAATATTACCAATTTTTTCCAACCCAAAGCAATTTTTCAACATGCCACCTTTTTGTGAAGAAATAGTCAGAGGGCATTTTGGTGGGTAAAAGGAATGAAATTCTTTTGTAACTAAGAAGAGCAAAGAAAGATATGACCTCTGTGTTCTGATTTTCCTAAACTTGAAAGGCTGCCTGCTGATTCCAGGTAGCAGCCAGATTTCACAGTCTGGATAAATATATTCTCTTTAAAGCTAATGGCTTTGAGAAAGGACAAAATGTCATGACTCTAGGCCTGAAAAGAACATATATAAAAACTCCACTCCTTCTTGAGAGAGAGAGCTAGAAGCTATTGCTTTCTAAGTACTAGCACTTCATATATAGCACAATGCTGGGCACCTCTTTTCCTTCAGACAAGACACAGTTAACACAATATCTATCTCTTTGTCTCTGTGTTCTCTTTGTAGGCCTTTGATATTGTAGGTCTAGGTACAAGCATCTGAAACACACAATTACAGCTTCACACTAAATCCCTGGCAAATTTTCTGGCTGCTGCAATCTGGTTTGCCTCATGAAATGCAATCAGCAATCACGGATCTGCTCCTGAGTGTACAGGGTTCCTTGGGCTTTGTACTCATGCCACAGGTACTTGCTGTTCTTGGAGTTTCTTCAATTTGCCTTCCTTTTCAGGAAGGTGATGTACATTGGTCCCTCAGTTTTGAACTCCGTTTCCATTAGTGTCCATACTGGGAGCCTTTTCTCACCTGGAGCTGCACTAGAAGAAATATCTCTGTTACTAATGGAAACCAGTTATCATCACATTGTTCTCTATCCACCAACTCAATAACAGCTCAGCTTCTCTGGAAGTACATCAGAATAGTTTTTCTCTTCCTCATTGTACTGCCTTTATTCAACCTTTTCTTTGCAAACTGTACTGCAAATAGCCTAGTTTAACCTCACACAATTTAAATAAATTCACATCCAGGAGAAAAAGTTAAACTAGATTTTTAAGCAATACAATTCCTTGCTTCTTGAAGCAGTTGATCAGCGGATCTTTCAATACTTTGACCTGAGCTGGCCCATGATGTTGATATTAAAAAACTACCCTGAGTTAGTGTCCATACTCGAATTCAGAAGGTACTCAAAATATAGAAGCCAAAGAATACTTATTGCTCTGTTTCAAAAGGAGAAGAATGAGAATGCTGCATAAAAAGAAATTCAATGGAGTGGCAGAGACACAAAATGTTTGTAGGAGGCTGAAATTATTCTTTAAATAGTGCAGGCTTGGAATGCATTGACCATAAGAAAAGATTCCTGTCTGGTCACAGTAAAAACCATCATTGTTAAATGTCAGATGAAAAAAGTGCTATTGGTGATAAGAAGGAATGACAAAAAAAAATCTAAATGAGAAAAATAAAAACAGCTTAAATTCTATGAGGTTGACTAAAATTCCATGACACAGGCCAAAGAGTCTAGGAAGAACTTGCTAAGGAATTAAAAAAATAAAAATATTAATTTCCCAAAGAATAGTATCTGAAAAGCTGCAAGAAAATGAGTTAGCCTGAAAAGTCTTGCTTATGTGCAAAAAGAAGAAGATGAATTTAAAGAAGAAAAGCTAAATGGATTCTTCACTTCAGTGTCTGTTCTGTAGGAGCTATGGGACACACTGACCACAGAACCTTTCTTCCCTGTGGAGAAGTCCGGCAAATGAGCCCAACCTAGAGTGAGGTTTGTTCATCATATATTTATAAATGGATTGTAAAAGTCTGTTCAGTACTCTAAATGTAGTGAATTTCTTTTGGTGAGGTGGGGAATTTTTATCTGATAAAAGACTATTCCAGAAATTCAATCCTAAAACTGACCTCGAAGAGTCACAGAAAGTTCTCATGATACCAAGTGACTGGGTAACAAATGGCAGAAGAGATTCAATGTCAATAAATGCAAAGTAATGCACATGGCAAAATAACAATCCTAACTATACATATGCAACGATGGGCTCTGCATTAACAATTCATGAAAGAGGTCTCAGAATAACTCCAGATAATTTCCTGAAATGTCAGCTCAATGTTTAGCAGTCAGAAAGGCAAAAAGACTGCTAGGAGTAGCACGAAGAGAATGAAAACAAGTGCCCAATACCACCAGGGCATGGTGTAAGGCCCATGTCAGGGATCAACTTTCCTGCTCCCTCTCCCATGGGAGCACAGCAGAGCTGGTGTTTGGGCTGAGGCACGAGCTGTGCAGGCTGCTCTCTGCTTCCCACAGCAAAGAAACCCACCTGCAGTGCTCAAAGCAAGGGCAAAATAGCTAAAAGGCAAAACTGCAAAGCCACTACTAGTGTTTTGAGTGCCCTCAGAGGCCGTGCTGGAAAGGATAAATCATTCACCTGAAATTTAAGTAATCCAGTCACTTTCCCTTGACAAAAGTTGCCAATCTTTTTTTTTTTTTTTTTTTTTTGTCCTTGCTAAACTTTCATGAGACTGAAGGAAAAAAAAAAGAGAGAGAAAGATAACAGAAGTCCTAATATGAACTGCAAGATAGTAGAAAAGGAGGACAACATAGGAATAACATTTGTATGCTGCATATTTTAGAAAGGCCCTTTCCAGTTTTAACTTATTTAATGTTTAAGCATATCCTGACCCCTTTGAAAATAGTTCTGAGGCTGTCTGCAAACCAGAATACTAATCTTGTGTCTTTATTGTGATTTCCTGTTACTACAGAGGGTTATAAAATATCAGTGATTGACAGGCAAAAAAAATACCTATAACTACAAAATTTAAAGCACTTAAAGTTGTTTTCTGCTGAATAAATACGACAACAGGAGACAAAGCTGATCTTGAAAAAGATCTTGGTTGAAGAGCAGGTACCTGTACAGTCCTTAAAAATTGCAAGGCATACAACTACACTGGATAGGCCAGTATGGAAAATTTCCAGTGCTAGGATCTGTAAGTCCCATTACTGGAGTTATCAGCAGTCTTAGTAGGAATGACAAGCACACATATTGAGAAGGCTCGTGAAAATTCCTGTGTCAGTATTTCAGAAAAGTTAAGGCAGAGTCAGAAAGGAAAAGGACTTTCCTTGTTAAATGACAACAGTTTGTCTATCATGTTTGCAAACATATTTGCTTTCCACTTCCTTTCTCTTTTCTGGTCACAACTGAAATGCTGGCTATTTTGATGCTGAAAAAAAGAAAGTAAGGAAAACATGTATAAGTCCTACATAATTGCAAGCTTAATTTGCACAAACTAATCCTTGTATATCTTAACAGTTTTGGTGTATATGTGATTCAGGTAACTCAGTATTACTCTGCCTAATTTTTGTGTTTACTTAGTCCATCAGTTTGCCTAACATCTCAAGAAAAAAAAAATAAAAAGTTTTCCCTCTAAAGACAGAGCAAATATCCTGTACTTACATACAAGAACATTAGCACGGTATTCATTTCCACCTGACATTTAAAAGTGTGATCCATGTGGCCCGGTGTCTGGGGGATCCTCCTTTCCCAGGGACTCATTTTATTTCCTGTTTGGCCTCTGGATCTAATTGACTCTTCTCGCTAATTTCACTCAGATTGTCATTATGATTATGACATTTAACAAGTTCCCTTCTATGTTTAATGCATTTAAATACTAAATTAAAATAAGAGCTGGCAACCACTGCCATTTGCAACATGCAGACTCTTGCAGTTATATTTGCCATTCAGAAAATATGTTCAGATATCTGGAGAAAGGCTCTTGGGAAGAGGGTAGTCAGATGTATTTTTTTGGTTCATTTTTTATTTACATCCTCTCTTCAAAGAAGTCATAGGAAAGGCATTAGTCTAAAACTGAGATGACCCACATACAATTTGTTGATCTCATTAATCATTGAAAAGAGTGATTGAATCTATTTGATTGCAATTACAGACTCTCCTGCTCTCTCATTAATCATGGCAGTAAGACCCTGATTTTCAAAGGTATTTGGGTGACTAACTTTTTCTGAAATCAGTGGCAAGTGTCTTGTCCTAAGTAATTTATTTTAACAACTTTAAGTCGTTATTTCGTTCATACACAATTCATACATATCCTGACTTTGTCCACAGCTTGCTGATTCCTCACAGTCCAAGAAACCCATGGATTTGTGTGTATGTACAGTGGAGAGACAGCAGGAGAGAGAATAACTAGTCAAAATATATGTCCTAAAACTGCTTTCTTTTGTGGATAACATTTTGACCACTAGATAAATTACACTGCACCCACACTTTTGTGGAGCAACTGTGACATCCAGCGGGCATCTGCCTTACTGCAGGGAACCAGTGCCACTGACCACTGCAGCAGGGAAACCAGTGGGGCAAGAGGGGAAAATACCAAGAAAATCTTCAGGTGATGTATATTTTTCTTGGTATTTTCCTTCCCTTCCCTTCCCTTTTTTCGGCAGGGGGAGAGGACCTTTCCAAGTAATCCTTGGGTACATTTCCAGTTATTAGCCTTGTTGATTACATTTAAACATCATTTCAAGATCCTAGGCTCACCATACAGAAACATGCCTGGCATGCTGAGTCCTGCCAAAGATTTATAGCCCTGTAGGCTTGCCACAAGCTCAGACTAAAGGGTTTGCCTAAGAGGGTTGCCTAAAAGAAAACCAAGCACTCAGCTGTTACAAGATGCTCTGTGATCTTCCAGTCTGCTGTGAGCTGGCAGAGACAGCCCCTGACTTTGTGCTGGTATTTCACATCTCTCACTGGACTGCTTTGGTGGACTCACTGGCATTGATGGGAAGACAAGAAAAGGATGAGGGTTTTGTCACTCATTTGGAACAGAGGGCTGGTCACTGTCTCATCATGCATCATAACACAGAGTCTGTCATATTTTGTGGAAGGCCCTACTATAGCAGAGGTTATAATAAGATGGATGGGTGACCTGACAATTTTAAAAGCATTTGCACTTGAGCTTTTCTTCTTCTGTCATTTGCAGCACCATTTAACATCCTTTAACCATTTGACCACCTAGTGTGGACACTTTGACCAGTTTGTAGCTGCTGCTGTACCCATCACTTCATGCTTCCTCTCCTGCCCGAAAGTTCACCATTGCTATGCCTGTGCTGAAGTCATCTTTCCAAAAGCACAGAAGCCTTCAGTGTGCTTGTACCTCTGCAGCACCTTACTCTCAGGAAAGATGACCATCTCACTCCTCGGCTATTGCATTATTATTTTGGTCAGGAAAAGACCTGGAACAAAGTACCAGGCTTGGCTTGAGCTCCCCACCCTCCCAGCTTGCACACTCCAGTTGAAGTGACTAAGGCTGTGTTGGATAAGTTATGATTTACACAGTCATAATTTGGTTTCAGCATTGGTACTGAAGGGAAAGGACAGGGCACATGTCTCAGTTAAATGTCAGAAGAAATTCCCAAGATAAATCCAGCTGGCTCCTTGGGGATATATTTGACTCTTTTTTTTTTTTTTTTTTTTTTTTTTTTTTCCGCCGTCTAGCTGAGATCCAGTTTGACTGCTCTGCACTGGTTCATATTCAGGTTATCTTCCCCACTACACTCAGGCACTTCATTAAAAATATTACAGCTTAAATCCAGAAGAAGCTGCTCAGCCCACCGGGGAAATGTTGATAGACATCACTGAACATTGGCTCCAACTAATCCCTGCAGATAAATGTGAGTGTTGGATGCAGCCTTATTGGGAGGACAGGCAAGTTTTAAAGGGGAGAGGAGCAGGGACTCAGCAGAGGCAGAATGTGTGAAATCCATTTGCTTCTCTTGACCTCCTCCATTTCATCAATTCACATGGCCGGCACTGGAAGCCCAGGGGTCAAGCAAGTAACCATCAATACCTCCCCACACACTCACACTATCACCACATCACAGCCCGTGGACACACGCACCCAGACACATGCATGCACATACGGAGGATGATAGCACTAACTAAAATATAAGCTCAGGGTTGTCATTTCATTAGTAACTAAGCAGCAGCGGCAAGAGACATCATCCCTCCTCTCCATTCGTGCAGTATTAGATAACTATGCACCTTTCCAGCACACAGCATTACTCTAAAGCCTTTGGAAGAAAATGAGCACAACCTTTTCTTCAGCATGCCAAGGGACTGTGTAACCTTGTAATTATCTGGCTTTAGATAGAGGAGATACATTATAATTGTGTACAAAAGAGGTCACAGGTTTACGCATCCTCTGACAGACTGCAGAAATAGAGCTACGGCAAAACCTCTCCGGCAGACCTTTTTAATTTATTTTCCCCAAGTGCATTAAATTTTAATGTCATCTTTCTGACCCATATGTTAGCATATTTATGAGCATGTGATTAACTGGTACCATAGCAGAAAGCCCGAAGTGTCAAAATTGTTTGTTTTAACTAATTTTGTCTTTCTTTAAAAATAAAATAATAAAATAAAATAAAATAAAATAAAATAAAATAAAATAAAATAAAATAAAATAAAATAAAATAAAATAAAATAAAATAAAATAAAATCAATATTGCACAGAGAAAAAAAAGGGGGGAGAGAGAAGTCAAAGTTAAACAAACTCAAGTCAGTGACTACCATTCATTAGAAACTAGATCATAGTTAAAACCTACCACTACCCTGACAGTAAAGCAATGCTGTTATTTAGAGGCTCAGGTGCAGAGCAGAACTGTCCTTCACAAAGCAAATGTCACAAACGTGTGTCAAAAAGATGTGCTGCCTGCTCCTTGGGGTAGGCACACAGAGCTTCCAGCATGTTCAGTGCTTGGGAGCATCCAGTACTGCCTCAGCTCCCATCAGGCCCTGCCTGCAGATGTCCTGCCACCAGAGACTGTTAGGAGGGGAGCTGGAGATACCTAATGCAGTGACCTGAAAATACTCACGAGAAGGTGGTGTTTATCTCAGACTCACCACCTTCAGAACAAGTTTGCATTAGCATACCAAGGAGCAATGCACTTCAAGCACACAGCTCAACCTCCAGCAGCGCTGTGAGACAGACATCAGGGGTTTCCTTCTGGCCCACAGCGTGGATTTGTGTACAGGCTGAAATAGGCCTGTCTAAGAGCATATCCCAAGACCTATCCTTCTCAACCTGTAAGAAGTTGGGAAAAGGAAATAAGCCTCCCAGTCTTCTTACTGAAGGAATCTGGGCATTCATGGTCTAAATAAAAATGCACTAGAGAGGCTGTCCCAGTGCTTGAGTAAATTAAAGGATTTAGCTCAGAAAACCTCCTCATCTACCTAGTGATAAAGCAAAGTGATTTAGGAGCATCATAGTGACTCCTGCTTTTAAGGAGGTATCTAATTGAAAATGAGATTCAGCTCTGAAAATAGGTCTAAATTCTTCTCACACCCAGGAGGTGCATCACAGGTGCAGGGCTACCTGTGAAACAAACAACGCTGAGAGAAATGCGGGGCTAAGGACCAGCTCCAAACTATCTGAAAGAAAAGCAAATTTCTTGTGTGTGCTGTGTAGGAAATGGAGCTCTTTTCCATTCACAGTAGCTGTTCCAGGTATTATTCTTTGTGGATTTTGATAGAAATAGCTAGAACACAGAGTGTTAAAAAAAGGCGTCTAGAAAGCTCTTAAATACATGAATGGAAAACCAAACTGCATGAGCCAGAAAACACATGTCACACTCAGACACAGTCCATAATCCAGAGCAAAATTCTGGTGCAGAAGGGGAACTTCAAAACAAATTCCTCTCTGCTGTCAGTGCAAATCCAATGCATTCATCAGCAAGCACATTGCTATTCCATTCCTATCCTATATTAAACGCTCTAGCCCCATCTAAGCAATTGATACATGACCTGAAAAGAGCTCTAGAAAGTTTTTTTTTCAGTCACTTGTATTGGACGACTAGGACCTAGATATTTATTTCATTTAAATTAAATATCTGCTGATAACAGCTACTTAACATTTGAACACAAACTATTTTGATTTTTCTCAAACATGGAGATTGAGATGCTGACTTCTAAGTGTTTGTCTTCAGCTTAATTTGGGACAAAAAGATGGAGCTCCAACTTTGCTTGAGGCAGAAATGTGCTTGCTATGCTAGCTGTGGGGAAACATCCCCTCCTGCACTCTTCCTCCTGCCCTCCATCTCGTCACACATGTCCCATTTACCAGGTACCAGGCGGGAGACACATGAGGATCAGACATTGCCTCACAGCTCTCCCTCTGATCATCCCTCTCCATCCTCAGCCCACTATGAAGAGCCAGGGAATACAGGAAGACTAGTTTCTTAATATTCTTTCCTTTAATTTACCCCGAAAGGGAAGCTTAATCACCTTTAAACAGACTGAAGTGCTGAAGGAGCTTCATGAAAATAAAAAGCCAAAGTCTCCACAAAGTGCCTATGGATATTCTCTTCCTCCCACCTCCAAAGCCAGAGAATGGTATCAGATCCTGCAGACACATGAGCCAAATTATATTCAATTATATACTCTAGGCACCACAAGAGGAAATAGAGGACTAGACTAAAATAAAGGCAAGGCAAGCACAGAAAAATCCCTCCCCACTGAAGAAAACAAAATCTAATTGCACAATGTGGTCGCAGCCTATCAGGTCTGTTCTTCCCTTTTCACTCCCTGCCCCAGTATGATTTCTGTAAGGACTGGGTTTCCTAACACACATTTTCCTGTGCCTAGAGAAACAGATTATGTTTAAATAAGGTGGTCTAAACAGCATAAATGCCTCTCTCATAAATGCCCTCTATATGATTACCAAATGGCTGCTTCTTCCCTCTTCACCCCTACTCTTTGGTAAAAAATAAATAAAAATATTAATAATAATTAAAAAATCTCCCAATATTAAATTCAGTGGGTGCTGCAGTGGGTAAGAAATTGGAAAACATGATTTCTTCCTTTTCACAAAGGCTATAGGGGCCTTTCTCCAATATCAGATTTGTGTGTGGCGGGGGGCTTGGACTGACACACAAAGACGAACACATCCAGCCTCTTACTCTTAACTGTCCGGTTGCCTCTCCTACATCCCAGAAGTCAATTGGGACATAAATACACTTGAAGAAAAGAAAGTCTGAACATGTTCAGACTTCTTTTATGTTCTCACTTTGTGGCCTGAGGAGCCTCACTCTTTGGCAAGGCTTGTCCAGGTGGCATCATTAGATACTCCTCAAGGGACATCAGCCATTTTCCACAGGGATCTTGGAGATGTAGAAATGTAAAACAAGCCTCGTGTGACAGCTCCCCAGCACCCTTGGGCAAAGGGAAAAAATCCAATCTTCATGTTATTCGGGGATGTAAAGGCAGGACACGAAAGCCTTCTCAAGAGAGTCTAGCAAGCCAAGGTAAAGGCTGGAACTGGCATGGCACAAAGGAACAGGAAAGAGCAGGGAAGATGGTCCAGATTTCTCCTTACGCCTAGCCACTAATAGAAGAAAATTTCCCCAGTATAATTTTCTCAGTGGTTAGAATAAACAAGAGTGAGACGGGTAAGCGATCGTGATACAGGGAGGCACAAGAGGTATTATATCTCAGATTGGGCTGGCTTTTAGCAATAGAATTGGCCCTCTCCCTTCAATTCTTCCACCAAAACAATTTGGTCTTTTCAAGAGAGACAATTTTGCATTCCATTATCCTCCTGAGCCAGTGGAAAAAAAAGATGTAAAATTAATGCCTATAACGGAAGGTCTCACGCAGGGCATTTGAGGGAGTGGGAAGATGAAGGGCAGGAGAAACAGGGCAACATTGTACTGATGCTGGGTCTCGGCCAAACTTCTCTGCTTCTTACTTTCTTCAGAGCCTCAGGGAGTTTGGTTTTCTGGCCTCATTGTCTAAACTGAGCTGCAAAAAATAGACTCTTTAAAGTTTTATCTCTTCCTTTAAAAAACTCACTCTTTAGTTTCTCTCCCACATAGAGATATTTAATTTTTTCATAAGAGCTTCTATATAAAGTAAACAATTGCAGGGGAAGGGTGAGGTGGTTTTGACTCCGAGTAATGTTTAAAACTCAAACCAAGTCTGCTAAGGTCATCTACATTAAAATATGGAAAGAGTTTCTACTTTTTTCCCAGCAATTTAATAAAGGATCCTCTATCCTGCTGGGTGCATTTGGAAGTAAAAATAAATGATATAGAATATATTATTGATCATTCCTGGTGGAGCACCAGGAATGATAAATCATATGGAACTACACAGTTCATTAGACATTGACAGGGTGAGGTACTGCCGATTTGGAGCAAGCGCTGCAGACAGCAAGAAGATGTATTATAAAATACCCTCTTTTTATTTAACTCTTCAGAGTCCCCTAAAACTTAGAAGAATAACTCTCAGAAAAGTTTTTGCTTTCTTTCTTTCAGCTTGATTAGACACTTTTGGTACATTAAAGATGAGGGGAATCTTTGCTAACATAGCAAGTCCACTAGAAAGCAAAAAGCTCACTTTTCTGGAAAAACAGTGCCAGAACCATCCCCTTCATCCTTTAACACCCATCTGCCAGAGTGCTACATTGAATGATTGGGAGAGCTGACAAATTCGCATTAAAATTGGACAGTCACTGTTCACCGCCAAGATTATTTATACATCTAATGATGCCACTGTCAGCACTACCAATGTCTTTCACCCGTAATTGTTACTTGCTTTTCCTGCCACTGTGCAAACAGTCTAAGGCAGCGCGGAAGCACATTCACCGCTGCAGCGCGGGTGACGCCCACGAGGGGATTAATCAGCTCTCATTAGTTGCTGGGTAATGAACTCCTGACCTGAGTGTATGTTGAGCCAAGGAGGGCGCTTGGATGTGGTGGTCCTGGGCGCTCCGTGTGCCTTGGGCAAGCTGCACGGCTCCCTGCTCTGCAAGAGGCATTTTGCAGACGAATAGTGGGGCTGGAAACTCAGGTAGCGGGTCACCAGAGGGCATTTCACACCAATCCCTTTGAAACAGATAAGGCACATAAAATGTGAGGGAAATGAAATAATATTACCCTCATGTTACTTGGGTCAAGATTAGGCAATGAGAAAAAGGAAATGAAGTGACTTGCACTGCAGCCATAGGATGAGCTGCAGTTGAGTCTCAGCTTCACTGCTTTACTGTAGTCTAAATGAAATATTCATGGTCACCATTTGAGCCAGAAAGTGATTTTTTTACACAGCAGTCTTTACGTGAATGGCATGCAGTCCTTGGGACAGAAACTGCGGATGGAATGATGGACTAAGAATAATGTAAAGGAAACAGATTTATTTTAGTAAAAACCGAGAAAATTCTTGACTGAACTTAGTATTTGGGTCCAAGTCTATTATACTAAAAAGACAGTGTTGTCTATACTTTCAGGGAGTTTATTAGAATGAATAAAGACAGTAAATTTTAGAAACAGATTACCACATCTAAAACAACTGCTTAAAAAAAAAAGGTTTTAATGCAATAGTGACATCAAGATGTCATTAAAATCGCATCAGGAAATTAAAGGAGAAACATTAATAATAGGTTAAACCACCAATTAGTCAAATCACCAAATTAATGCAGCAGGAGATTGAATCATGAGATTAAAATAACAAAGAATCCTTCCTTACTAATTCTTCAGACTGACAGGAATGTTTGCGTTAGCTTAAATCTTCAACTAAAAGATTCTGTTGAAGGTAATAAAAGTAATAAATCTGGCTTAAGGAGTTATAGAAATAAAATTGTCGATTATCTTTGAGTGATGCTGGAGTATTAATTCCTTTATTTTCAGCACTGTTATGGTCACATGTCTTATGTCTTTCTCCTTTATGTCTTTCTCTTTCTTTATGTCTTATGTCATATGTCTTTCTCCTACCCGCATCCTCAAGCTGAAAATTTAGCAATTTACTTAAAAGGAGAATGTTTAAATAAACTATTTTGATTTTGGTACCCTTTTGCTAATTCAGGAAACTGCTTCATTAAAGGCTACTGAGCATTGATTTTGAACACTTCCTTACGTGGAGTTTACAGGGAGGTACACGAGGACAGTTCACATGGCTTTCTGAAAAAACAGTACTGAAAAGGAGGAGAGAAAAAAAAAGATAAAATATAGGTTGAAACTCTCTGTTTCTTAATATGCACCAAGAGGAAACTCAGCTGGCAACTATATCTTGCAGTAAAAAGAGACGTAGGGAAGAAACCCATGGGCCTGATACACTTCTTCAAAGAGTATCTTTTTCAATAGCTGCAGTCTGATCAAACTTTACCTTTACTTTCATGGCTTTACCTTTAGGTTTACCTACAAACACCTTGCACGACTCTGCCTGGGTGATGTGAGAAGGTTCCCGCTTGCAAACTATCACTAAATGCCATCCAAGATGCCTGCTTTTTGAAAATATCTGCTCTTGCAGTCCCCTGCAGCATGATTGCCCAGAACATAAACTCAGCGGAATATTCTCCAGACTCTTCCCTTTTGCAGCACCAAGAAGATGCCACGTAGCACCCTGGTGTTCCTGATGAGTAACCTCCACTTTTAAGGCAAGGGCTGGGGCATAGGCAGCTCCCTTTCACTCATTTAAGCCAGCAATGCTCCTGAAATGCCACAACTAGTCCATGGCAGTTTGCTATGTCATTCTCTAGACTCCAAAATAAGGTGATTGGGAAAGGTGATCATACTTGTATAAGAGGTTGTATCTAGTATCTAGTGACTTCCACAGAGAAGCAAGCACCAGCCAAAGGTTTCTGAAAAGCAAATTTCACCCAACAACACTAGAGGATAAGTGTTTGTAAAACTGCTGGAGTGTTTCCAAAGAATAGATGCTTTTGTGGGATACCCATAAACTGCACCAGCCATGAAGACTTTCAAAAGGCTTTAAAAGGATGGTTCCTGATTCACATTTTTCATATATGTCATTTAGATTTTCTTTCTTCTACAGGCAGTGTCACTTGATGGTCCTTCCTCGTCTCTTTCACAGACTGCTAGTAGTTTGTAATTACCATCGGTAGAAGCCACTGTGAGCACAATTGCTTTAGAAAGAAGCTTTCAGGGTGGGTTTGTTTGTTTTCTTTCTATAAATTAGATATACCTTTGATCTTTGTTCTATGTGGGTAAGCGAACAAATGGATTAATAGAGAACACATATGCTATTGCTGTCCAGAACTATTTCCTAATTAGATTCTTAAGATGCTGTAGGACTTTATGTAAATGGACAAAGATAAGAACAAATAGGTTTGATTTAGAGAAGGGAGGAAGAGAAAGACAGGAAGAGAAAGGTTTAAATATTTCTGGTGTACTTAAAAAATGAAAGATAAAAGCGTGGTTCATTATCTCCTTAATACAGAAGTCTGGGAAAACAAGAAGCTGGATTGGGGAAAGTGAATCCAGCTAGCTCTCTTTTTTGTTTTTAAAGATGCCCTAACAATAATGCAGCAGGGTGAAAAGATCGGGACCACTTTATACACATTGTGCTAATTACTGCAAGTACTTAAAGTTGTAATTAGCTTATTATACTGCAGAGAACCTAACATGGCATGTCTTTCAAAAAAAATTTCTCTCCAGATCATTAGTGGGAAAGCTAACAACATCTGCTTCAAATAAAATCAACCAATTAGCACAGGCAACTTCGCATAGTTTGCAATCAGAGAATTATATTGTGCCAAGTGCTAATTTCAATGTGAATTCTATCTCCTTCTTCTATCCCACGCTTATCTGCCAGCACAGCTGGTGTTTAACACCACTGACTTCAGTGAAGTCTCCAAAAACTTATGTTAATTTGAAGTAACCTAATCAGAAGTGTGCAATACAGACTGGGCTTGATCTCAGCTTAATTAAAACTGACCTTGTCATTTCACTACATATAAAACACCAGCATCTCACCATTTATCATTCAGCTATGATAAATGTGCACTGTATGTGAGAGTCAGGGAAGACAAGTACCATACTAAAGGAGCTATTTTCAGATATCAAAGCTTGATTTTAACATACTGTAAAATGCCACTCGCCTGTGGTTGCCAGAAAATAATTCAAATAGTTCAGAAACCCCCAAAATAATCTCCAAAATCTGCTTCCAAAACTCCCAAACAGAGCATCACTGCCAGGCTCTCTCTTTTGGTTCGCTCTCAGAATCACACTTCAAAAGCTCGCCATTGTTTCTGACAGTGGATGTGAAAGCTTGCTTTAGAAAGTGAAGCTCTGTCCCTGTTCAATTTTGGTGTTACGATTTGTCAAGCAGATGAGGTGGAAAAGAGGCTGAACCTGAAAATGCAGCCAAAGGTTTTTGCAGGGAACACAACAGAACAAAAGATATCAATCAGCAACCAGCCTACTGCATTTTAGGTTTTAACACAAAAAGGGATTATATCAATTTTTGTACTTGAGTACATTTGTAAGTTTGCTGTCAGGTAGATGTGGTTTCTGGAGTCTAGCTTTAGATGCCCAATTTTATGCTTCCTATGGAGTTACCACTGGGGTGTGAGTTTGTGATGAGTATTTTGATCCACTTGCTGAAGGAATCCTGCTCTCTTCTCCTGCCCAGACCAGACGTCAAAACAGCACCATAGGCCCCAAATGGGAGCTGCACACTAGAATAACTGCAAGGACAACTCCTGTCATAGACACAAATTACGCCAGCAAAGAAGGCAACCACCTTTTGCCACCTGGTTAATATTGACCCAGGCAGCAGAAAAAAAGCACTTTTATTAAAAAGCACTTTTCATGTCAGTGTAACTGCATCAACACTGGAGAGCCAGATGCATGACAGCTTGCCTCGGTGAAACAGAAATTGCTAGCCATGCATGCAGTCATATCCTATAGTAAATGCAAGGTATATCACACAGCCAATTCTTTTACTAAGACTGAAGACAATATAGCTGACCACCTACTTACTGGGGGTAAAAGCGAACACAGCCAACTCCCAAAGCTCAGCTGAGCATCCCGTGATTCAGCACAGACAACCTCAATGTGCTGCACAGACATCCAGAGGAGCAAGGTGCTCCCTGTATTCAGCAGAGAGGCAAGTCCAGAGCACAACTCATCTCAAAGGAGAGACCTAAAGCAAGCAAACAGGCTGAATATCAAAAACACCTATTTGCTTCCTTCATGACATAAATGAAGGCTAATGTGACTGACTCAGATACATCCAGTGATGTTACTAATAGCTAAAGAGAATCCAGTGATGTTACTAATAGCTAAAGAGAGAGGAGATGAATCCAGACCTTGCGTCTGAGCAGCCTGTCATGCTCACCACTCAGCAGTGTAAACTTGTTTCCAGAAACAACCAACCAAACAAAAAAACACTACTTCTTTTCTAGCATGAAGGTTTCCAGTTAAATCTGATCTTGTTGTCTGATTACTTTGATTCAGTTGCATGAGCATATAAACTCTTCCACCTATATCATGATTTTGCGGGGGAATATTTCCTACTTAATAGTTACGGTGCTGGTGGGAGATTAAAGGCAGTCTCTTCTGGTGGTATCTAATCAGCTTGTCATTTAGTGTTTTTTTGACTTTTCTGATCTTCTCACAGTTTGCATTTCTAGAAACAACATCTCCTACTCTCTCACATCATGTTGCATTTGACTTCACAGATTTAGTAATTGGAAGAGACAAGCAGCCTAAGTGACTATGCAAGAAGGGCAGGGACTGTGTGAATAACCTTGTAATATGTAGCAACAAGAACAAATAATGAATAATAACCCTAACCAAAGATACTGCCATTCATTTTGGTAACACTACAGCATTTCCTTCTAATTCTTCTGTCTTCTGCGAGTGTCTGTAGGCATGCTAATGAATATGTATATTTGTGTAGGGATATATACATGCATATACAAAGACACATAATTCTATTATTGTACATATCTGTTCATGTGAACTTATTATCCCAGCTATTCAATCTATAATAAAAGCTCCATCTAGAACAATGACTCATACAAAGCAATTGAAAATATATCCAATAGCTATGAGGCAGCATACTACACAGACAAGTCAAGTAGGTAACAGATTATGACAAAACATATATTAAATAGATCATCATGGACTCATTGTTAGGACTGGATCACTTATTGAATAAAGCCAAGAACAATTCCTTCCCAAGTTTGACTTCACTGAATATTGTAGGTGGCAAGATAAAAGCAGAGAAGCCTGGAAATCTACTTCTAATAAAGACTTTGTAAATATTCTCATACATTAAAGAAACAATAAAAGAAGCACTGGAGGCTACCTAATTCTTAATGGAATACTACAGTACCAAAGCTACATCCTCGTTAAGGCTTTTTATGAGAACTGCCTACTAAAAGCACTTCCTCAAAGGATTATGGAAAAGGTACTCTCAGGCTTGGAACTCCCATCCTTTTAAGAAACTCTTATTGAATAGAGAAGGATTGGGAGGATTTGGTGCATCTTAATTTGATTTATTATCTGCTTTCCTCTTCTTGTACACTACACACTGTACACTAGAAATGGGAGAAGACCAAAAGTGTTTGCTAACATTTACCTCTGAATAGTAACCATACAAAACACATTCCCATTCCTCCCTCACATTTCTCCAGAGGCAGCTGCTCAAAAGTGGAACAGAATGACTATGATTAGGGGAGACAATAGTTTTAGAGTTATATAAAACACATTTGGTCTCAAAACAACACCCAGCCCTTAATTAAGGATAAAAAAAAATTAAGTGCTCCAAAGCTTTTTATAGACTGGTAATTATTATTATTTATTTATTAGTTCTAAAGCAATGGCTGTGTAGTTGGCTTTGTAGGAAAAGTGCACATCCAGAAGAGATTTTACTGTAGGCCAGGTAGTCATATTAAGGATAAAAGAAGTTCAAGAGATGACATGGATAAAACTGTGAAGAAATGAATGGGAGAAAGAAAAAAAGAAAAGCAAATATTGATGAAGGCAATTAAAGCGGATGAAGGAAAGAAATGGAAGCTGGATGTAGTAGGAAATCATAGAATCATAGAATAATAGAATGCTAGGTTGGAAGGGACCTCTAGAGGTCATCTAGTCCAACCCCCCAGCACACACAGGGTCACCTAGAGCACGTGGCACAGGACTGCGGGTTTTGAAGATCTCCAGAGAAGGAGACTTCACAACCTCTCTGGGCAGTCTGTTCCAGTGCTCTGTCACCCTCACTGTTAAGAAAATTTTCCTTAAGTTCATGTGGAACTTTTGGTGCTTCAGTTTGTGGCCATTACCTCTAGTTCTGTCAGTGGCCACCAATGAAAAGAGGCCAGCACCATCCTCCTCACTGCCTCCCTTGAGGTACTTATAGACACTAATTAGATCCCCTCTCAGCCTTCTCTTCTTCAGCCTCAACAAGCCCAGCTCCATCAGTCTCTCCTCACAGGGCAGATGTTCCAGGCCCCTGATCATCCTTGTAGCCCTGCACTGGACTCTCTCCAGCAGCTCCACATCCCTCTTGTACTGTGGAGCCCAGAACTGGACACTATACTCCAGATGTGGCCTCACCAGGGCTGAGTAGAGGGGCAGGATCACCTCCCTCGACCTGCTGGAGATGCTCTTCTTAATGCATCCCTGGATCCCATCGGCCTTCTCGGCAACGAGGGCACACTGCTGCCTCATGGTCAACTTGTCATCCACCACGATGCCCAGGTCTTTCTCTGCAGAGCTGCTCTCCAGAAGGTCAGTCCCCAGCCTGTACTGGTATCTGGGGTTACTTCTCCCCAGGTGCAGGACCTTGCACTTGGCCTTGTTGAATTTCATGGGGTTTTTCACCGCCCAGTTGTCCAGTGTGTCCAGGTCCCTCTGGATGGCAGTGCAGCCCTCTGGGGTATCAGCTACTCCTCCCAGTTTGGTATCATCAGCAAACTTGCTGAGGGAGCACTCTGTGCCTTCATCCAGGTCATTGATGAATAAATTGAACAGGACTGGACCAAGGACTGACCCCTGGGGAACACCGCTAGCTACAGGCCTCCAAATAGACTCTGCACTGCTGATGACCACCCTCTGTGCTCTGTTATCCAGCCAATTCCTAATCCACCGCACTGTCCACTCATCTATCCCACACTTCTGGAGCTTTCCCAGGAGGATGTTGTGAGGGATGTTGTCAAAAGCCTTGGTGAAGTCGAGATAGACAACATCCACTGCTCTCCCCTCGTCTATCCAGCCGGTCATTTCATCATAGAAGGCTATCAGGTTAGCCAAGCAAGATTTCCCCTTGGTGAATCCATGCTGACTACTCTTGAGCACCTTCTTATCCTCCACATGTTTGGAGACAACAGCCAGGATGAGCTGCTCCATCACTTTTCCGGGGACGGAGGTGATGCTCACTGGCCTGTAGTTGCCTGGGTCCTCCTTCTTGCCTTTTTTGAAGACTGGTGTGACATTGGCCTTCTTCCAGTCCTCCGGCACCTCCCCCATTCTCCAGGATCTTTCAAAGATGATGGGGAGCGGCTTAGCTATGACATCTGCCAGCATCCCATCAGGGCCCATGGATTTGTGGGTATCGAGTTTCTTTATGTGCTCTCTGACCCAATCTTCCTCTACCCAGGGTGAGTCTTCCTCTCTTCAGGTTTCTTCTCTTGTCCCTAGGGCCTGGGACTCTACGGGGCTGCCTTGGTAAACACCAAAGCAAAGAAGGCCTTCAGCAACTCTGCGTTTTCTGTGTTATTCATAAACAGTAATGTAACCAGTAATGTAACCAGTAACTCGTAAATGAGAATGGAGATGGAAAAATAACAGGGGGGTTGAAGGAGATGAGGGAGACAGTATTTTACCATTCACAAAAAGTTAATTTTCAATATTCAAAGAGCAGAGAACTAACAAAATTCACAGTTAAAAACACAGTTACACCTACACCACTAACCTTCCCAGCTCATCCACGATCCCACAACAACTACACCACACAGTTCCCACATTATTCCTGAGTACTACTTCGTTGTGATTCTTGCACCTACCAGAAAATCTGTTTACAGATCTTCACTAGACTTTGAATTTTTCTATTCAGATGTAATTGTCTCAAAGACTCAGATCTCATTCACAGAAAACCAGACTGCTGGCTGGTAGGAGGCCCCACTGGAGCAAGTCTAATCACTTGACCAGAGGAAATGAAACTAGCTTAAGGATCATGGGACAACCAACACTGAAAGTGGATAAAAGTCCTGGACATGAACTGTCTTGCTGATCAGAATGAAAAATACCTAAATGACCTAAAATTCAGGCCTAGCCTCCAAAATTGATGCCACCACACATCACATCCCCTTGCATACCTTGCTCTTCTCCTCCCTTTGTTTGCAAAGCCCAGTCTACACATTTGAAGCCAAATTTGTCTGGTTTTTGAACAAAGTGAAAAATGAGCGAGTTGGCACTCGTGGAGCTGCTGCAACTCATATCTACATGATTTTTCCTTCATGCGGTACATTGCAGAGAAGTAACACCTTGCTAAATATATTGCTTCTACTGCTCTTAATGTGTAACGGAAGAGAGAAATTATTGCTAATCACATCTTTAATGATTAGAGACACATTAGTCAACACGTTAAGGGATTAAAAAGTGTACATTTCATTTACAAAGGAAAAAATATATATTCCCTAATTCTTAAGAAATCTATATTTGTATCTTACATAAATGTATATAAAGTTAAAACATACTATACACATTATCTATTTCTGTCAGGCATCAGAATCCTTTCCCCTTCTTTTAAGCAGGTAATAAAACCAGTGTGTTATGCATCCTATTTCTCCCTGTTCCTCATTTCTTCCCTTCTATAGCATTTAGCTAGAAGGGAAAGAAATGGCACCTCCATCCTGTGCTCTCCCATGGAGTTTTGCAGAAGGGTAGATCCTAGGTTATGCATTCAGATAATACCTGCCAGTTTGGAGCTACACGGAATTTAAGGGTCAAGTGCCTGTTGTGTAGATCCCGTCAAAGCCTACATCTGAGCTAGCTAATAATACAGCATCTGGCAATTTTACCACCACATACTTAGAAGCCTATTTTTAAACATCTAAGTAACTTCTCAGTGTGGGATTTTGTGTCTTTTGAAAATGCTACGCTAAGGTTTGTGCAGTTTTTACTTGAGACCAGCAAAGGAAAGGACATGTAGTTTTATTTGAATATCTGCATCAGACATTAACTAAAAAAATATGTCTTCAGGAGAGAATAAAAGAACACTTTTCATTTTTGCAATACCAATATCATAATCAAGTAATTCGCAAAACAGAACATTACCTGGCTGCTTCATCCTAAAATGATGTGCTACACTTAGTTGCACAATTTAGCCTGAAAATTAAGCCAAATGTACAATTTTCATAACCATAAGGTTAAGTTTTCTGTGAAATGTATATTGGCCAAACTGGCTACTTGTCAGTTTTCTTCAGTCAATCAATTGGCTACTGATAACTAGGAGGCAGATGCTCAGCAGGCAATATAAGCGGGTGTACCAGCCAGCCCTGCTCCTCAGAGACAGCTGCCACGTCTCTTTGAAGATGCATACTGCTAAAGGAAAGCATCTGGCCAAATGAGTTGAGGAGCACTGGTGTGGGACCAAAGCCACCCTGAGCAACCCTCCTCCACTGACTGTTGCAGGTGCCTTTCAGTGACCTTAATTTTTCAAGCGGTCCAAGCACTCCTGTGTCCCTGATTCCAGGGAAAATTGAGGGTGCACAGCACTTTGCAGCATTGCAAAGCAGCAGAGGTATTTTAACTGCAGTTTTTACTGATTTCTTGATGAATTAACAACAGCCATTATAAGTGCACTTGAATAACAGCATACAGGAGAAATAAAAGAAACTGTCCCGACAAGGCCAAACTGAAGGGAAAAACTCTTTAATTGCTCAAACTTCAAAATATATTTTCTTGTTAGAAGGGGGTGGAATCAAGACCCCTAACTCCAACTCTTTCCACCCAATTTTATCCTATGCTTGCTTATGGTAGCCATTTAAGTCAAAGCCTGTGGACACTGCAGTAGTCCTAACCTTTAGCTCCTCAGCTTCCACAGTGTGCTCAAGAATCAGACCTTATTATCACAAGGAGGTGAGAGTTTTCCCACAGCAATAATAAAACTAGCTCTGCAGGTGTCCTTATCTCATCCTTGTAGAGTGCTGAAGGCTCTGCAAGGGCTCAATCCTTGAGCAGTATTGTCGTGCTATGAAACAAAGCCCATACACCACGGTGTCTCCTTGGTAGTAAGGTCACAAGAAGATCACTGAAACTTATGGCATTCTTCAGGAGTATCTTAGTGCGCTGAAAGCCATGAGCTTATCATTTTATATGTATCCAGTAGGCTTCAGCTTAATATTATTGCATCTCCATGAATCATATGCCTTAGTTTATAGTTCAGTTTATATATAATAGCTTATATTTCATTTACATGTGTTTAGTTTCTATGCTCAAATTCCAGCTTTCACCTAGACTGCAATCTAGACTGCCTTGGTGCCCCAGGAAAGTTTTTCACTTGCTTCTTGTTTTAGAAAAATTCTTCCTGTTTTACTCCACGACTGCACTGAGCTGGATCTAGTATTTTCAGTAATGTGACATTAGATTAGCAGTGCTCACTACTTTATAGAAATCTGTCATTGACATTCAAGAATGATGACGTATTGAAAAGTTTAATGAAAATTATCAGACCTGTCAACTCCCAGTTCATTGAAACAGTGAGGTTTCTTTTTTTCCAATGTGATATTGTAGTCTATATGTGAAACTGATGAGAGAATTCTCTACATATAAATACACCTCAACAAAAATTGGGTTCCAGCACATAGCTCTTAAAATTGACCTTCAGTAAGTCATAGGCACGTTTTGCGGGATTTTAAGAAGTACAAAGGTAATTCTCCAAATTATATGGCTACTGATAACTGCCTTCCTTGAAATTCTCTACAGCTAAAGCTTTTGGAAATAAATGCGTCAAGCTGAACAGATTTTAAATGAGGACTGCTGAAATCATGAGGTTTAAAATGTACATAGTCCTAAAGCATACAGTCCATGTGCCAAACCAACAATATTTGATTCAAAGAAGTATAAGTCAAATGGTACTAGAGTTAAAGGCATACAAGTAACTTGCAGGGCATAAAGTGCTAATTTATGGGTGGGCATGTTGGAGAAGGAAGTTGTACTCAATTCCTCCTTAACATTATTCTATTTTTTTTGCATGGTTATCTTTATTTTGTTTTTAAGAAAACCTTTTCAAGATTATTATTTCTCCTCCTACATTCACAGACACTCAGCTTTATCTTTCTAAGTTCTGGCACAAGAGTTCTTTTTTTTCAGAAGACATTAACTTTCTAAGACAGAAAACACATGTTCAGTTAAGATGCATTCACACAACTGAGCAGAATGTGGGCTTCTATTGATACAATGAAGACTGCTACAAGAAATGCCGTACTTTATCAGCACAGATATGTATATTGCTACAATTTCATCTCAAGTGGCCAATTATTTCAGTATAATTAAAATAGCACAGATTTGAGTATCAAGATGCTTAGGACTTGGTAGTTTTATTTCCTTTTGGTTAATGCTTTGCCCCCAAGTAAAAAACTTCCCCTGTGTTTCATGTGAAATTAATTCATGACATTTTACTCATCTTTCTCCTGTCACTCTGTGCTCTTACTGCAAATTAATCTCATTCACAGTATACATTTACAGATGAAGTGAGTTTTGTGAACCTGCAGTGTTTCACTTCTTTGAAGTTTTACCCCAGAACAGAAAAAAAAATCTGCAAAGAGGCAGCAGTGGGAAAAGCAGGTGAACACAATACAGTGGGGACCTAGTTGAAGATTTCTTTATTTTTCTGTAAGAAATTGTTTCTGCCATAGACATCAAATAAATATGTTAATTAATGCATATTGCCTCTTTTTAACATAGTGAAAATATGTGATATTAAAAACAATTATAATAAAAAGCAAAAGATAACATGCTTAAGTTTGAAAGCCATTAGCCCTAATCCTTTCCTCTGGATCAGAGAAACGGAATTTGAGGCCTGTGATCCTATGTCTCTGCCTTTTGTCTTCCCCCAGTCCCACAAACCACTTGCTGCTTGAAACTGCAGCAGGCAAGAGAAGTGCTGTACCCTGGTGGTGTTCTACAAGCCAGACCTCCCAGACTGGTGAAGGAACTTGCAACCACCCAGCATCTCTTAAAATGCCAGCTCTCTTTGGGGAATACTGGTGACATACTGTCTGTAGCGATGAGTACTGCTGCAATTCCCATTCAGCAGCAGCTGCAAGGCTGCCAACAGGTTTCCTAAGCCAAGATTTCATTGCACATCTATTGTTGCTTAATGGGAACAAAAAATATTACAAAGGATCTGACAACATGATAAAATGCTACAATTATCTTAACAGAATAATACCTACAGGCACTTTAACATGGGAAGTGAGGGAATTATTCTCCAGAAAAACTAACCTCTGTACATCACTTGCTTTTTTTCTTTTCTGTGGTCATTTTCCTTTTAAAAGAGCAAAAATATGAGTTTCTATAAGGAGGTAAGAACACATATAATAAGAATACAGGCAAGTTTAGCCCAAACATACTGTGCCTCCAGTTTCCCTTCCCTTTCTTTGTCTTAGAATCTTTATCTACCAAGGGTTACTTTTCTTATTTGCAAGAGAAAATATCATATTTGCAAGAATATCCACGTCTCCCAAAGTTTGGGAATACCCAGACCCTGACTTTCACAGAATGCTTAAGGTTGGAAGGGACCTCTAGAGGTCATCTAGTCCAACCCCCCTGCTGGGGGACCGATCTTCTGGAGAGCAGCTCTGCAGAGAGGGACCTCAGTGTCATGGTGGACGACAAGCTGACCATGAGGTAGCAGTGTGCCCTCGTGGCCAAGAAGGCCAATGGGATCCAGGGGTGCATTAAGAAGAGCGTCTCCAGCAGGTCGAGGGAGGTGATCCTGCCCCTCTACTCAGCCCTGGTGAAGCCACATCTGGAGTATTGTGTCCAGTTCTGGGCTCCACAGTACAAGAGGGATGTGGAGCTGCTGGAGAGAGTCCAGTGCAGGGCTACGAGGATGATCAGGGGCCTGGAACATCTGCCCTATGAGGAGAGACTGAGGGAGCTGAGGGAGATGGGCTTGTTGAGGCTGAAGAAGAGAAGGCTGAGAGGGGATCTAATTGGTGTCTATAAGTACCTCAAGGGAGGCAGTGAGGAGGATGGTGCTGGCCTCTTTTCAGTGATAGCCACCAATAGGACTAGAGGTAATGGCCACAAACTGAAGCACCAAAATCTCCACAGGAACTTAAGGAAAAATTTTTTAACAGTGAGGGTGACAGAGCACTGGAACAGGCTGCCCAGAGAGGTTGTGGAGTCTCCTTCTCTGGAGATCTTCAAAACCCGCTTGGACGCAGTCCTGTGCCACGTGCTCTAGGTAACCCTGTGTGTGCAGGGGGGTTGGACTGGATGATCTCTAGAGGTCCCTTCCAACCTTAAGGATTCTATGATTCTATGATTAATGGTTACTCTAATAAGAATGTTTGGGTTGCCAAATCCAGTAGCTGCAAGACTGCCTTATTTCAATGGTCCTGGATCCAACCAGTTGCAAAGCCAAGGATGTATTTCAACAGGCTCACGAACACTCATACAACATATATACACATAAATCAGCCACACAAACCATCATAGACTGAAATGCTCAGCTCTCATGTAAACACAAACATCACCAATCATGTCACACTGTGCCTCTCTCAGGCTCATCAGAATGAAGGTCCCTTGGTGGAAATGCATACATATATATATGACACGGGTCCCTTGGTAGCTGAGCTTAGACATCCAGTCTAAGTAGCTGGCGATCCAGCAGCTGGCCCTGCACCGTTACTATTCCCAGCTGCTGGGGATAGTGCAAGGCCCCATGACCTCCAACCAAACTCTGGCTGCTGCTAGAGATCCTCACACTTTACAGACACACAAACACACACACACACGCACACACACACAATGGATCCCTCTAGTAGCTGGCTTTAGACACTCTGTCTACCCAGTAACTGGCCTTTGGACCTTCTCATCTCCAGTTGCCTACTGCACAGACACACACACACGTATAAACACCCACAAAACGGGTCTCTCAGATGACCCCCAGACCTTCCAGCCTCTCCAGTAGCTGTCTTGGGCCCATAGCTCATCCACCTGCCAATTTGCAAACCCTCTAGTTTCCTCAGCATCCAGCACAGACTTATGTCTGCTTTGATACCTGGCTCCCATGCCACTTACCCTACCCACTGACTACTTCATATTGATATTTGCTGGTAATCACATACAGACATATGCACCCTCACTTGCTCGAGTTGCTGGTACCACAGACACAGGTCTGTATAACCTGTGGTCTGACTCCACTTACTGGCATTTACACTTCGACACACGCACATGCACAAAGAATAGAGATTCTCACACGGGAAAATTCTTAGAAATTGTTTAATAAGAAGACAAGACACTCTAATAATCAGGCTTAGGGCATGGTCAAACAAATGTACTGAATAGCACCCCTTTTATCCATTTTCATTCTTTCACTCCTTCACCTCCCTATTTTCTCATGCTTATTCCTCTCAAAATCACTTTGATCATCTCTCTCCTCACCTTTGCTTCCTCCTCTAAACACCCCATAAAAATCTAGCATAATCCCTGTATCCCACAGTAAGTCTCATAACCCTTCAGTCTGTAAAGTGCTCCAGAGAGCCCTCCTTCTGACTCATTGTGGTGGGTTTCACCCTTGGACATAGAGCTGTTTGCCCTCCTGTGAGAGCCCAGGAAGAAACCAGGTCAGGGTGTTATTGTTCAGGTTCCTCCACCTGCCATGGTTCATCTGAGCTCCTTTGTGTGTGTGGAGATAAGCTTTTTATCTCATAAACTAACAGAACTTATTATTGCCATGTCATCAGAACACATAAAGTGGGATAAGCAACAAAAGAGAGAATAAATGCTGCAGGCTGAAACAGAAACAATGTTCAATACTGCCAGCTGTGTGATGAGTCTGTATTGATCATATTGAGAGTACGTCCATTATCCAGGATACAACTGGCCCCATGCTGATAAACCACTGAGGAAAAATGCAACAATATACCAAGAATCAATGCATGCGACCTCTCTTTTCCCACACTGTAGCACATCAGCGTCTTACTCTCCCACACCTACACAGCTCTCCTTCAGCCACCTATATTTACTGCCTGGTAATAAACTTTTTCTCCTCACATACAATCCTGATCTTTTCTTCTGCTTTTCTCACATCCTTCTAAGACACATGCTTCACTTTTTGTTGTGTCTGAGGGCCAAGAAGCATATGTTACTATATCTCCTTCACTGCCATATATCTACAAGTGTGTACAAGCTTCCACTATACCTAACAGCCATGGCCCCATACCTATCAGCCTCTGCTTCAGGTAAAGACCACAGTTTGAATGCTATGGCAAAGGTGATTGCTTGTAGGCTAGCAGGACTGACAGGTATGAAGCAGTCTTGCTTTAGCAACACAAAATTAAAAAAAAAACATATAAGAACATGAAGGGGAACATAAGAGGAAGAACATAAGGGGAAGGAATAAGGGCTAGGATATAATGAGACATAAGGGGAAGGAATAAGGGCTAGGATATAATGAGACATCAGAATCCAGATTTCTGGAAAGAATGAATTAGATGACAACTTCTTGAATACACCATTATGCACTGGTCACCATTACATTTTCCTATTAATGGGATCATACATGCATCAGCCACATTTACCACATCCACCCCAGTAATGTTATAGGTAGACCAATAACTATTAATAGTTCTCTATAATTCCAACAGATCTGTAGATATAAAGCCAGACCCAGTCAGTGGACTGAAGTGTTTTGGTTATGAAACAAACACATGGTTGTGTCATGAAGTTGGACACATAATGTGCCTCCCAGTCACTTCTTCACTAGCAAAAAGGGACCTCACATTTCTTCTCAGGACACTGTATTTTAAAAGCGCTTTCTCTGTACATGCTCCCTCTCTCAAATCAACTTCAGCTTCAATTCTACTTTGAATTGACAGTTCAAGAACTTTCTTACAAGAACTTGACATCTAGAAAATATGATGATGTGATGTATTTGGAGGGCCATAAAGCTTACATTCTGTTCCCAGCACAGACAGGGCACACAAGCATATTGCTTTGAGAATGAGAAAGTCATTCCGCTCCACACTCATTCCCCCCCTAGCTTTCCTGCTGCTACAGCCAACAACATTGCCAATTAGCACTAATCATGGTATGGACACCTGTCCATAATAAAAAAAAAAAAAAAAACTGAGGATAATTATGTGCTCATTTTGCAAAACCTGTGGAGCAGCTGTTAAACAGTAATGACTTTCAGTCACTGTTGCCTTTGGCTGTACCACAATAAGTGCCCAAAAGGTGAAACACCATTCATGCCATTTTTTGCTTTTTTGGTCATTCTAGCCTGGATTTTCATTGTTGACTTTACACTCTATGGTACTTAAGCATGCAATGAGGATTAACAGCTACAATGTCTATGAACTTGTGTTACACACCCTTCTACTGTGAGGGCTTTGCAAATACACATTTCTATGTCACAATGCTCCAACAAGATGAAACGGAGAAAAGGTGAAAATGGAAGTTGTAAAATGGAAGTTGATCTGAGTTTCACAGGACCTGACTTTTCACAGTCCTTAGAGTCACAGAGTACTTGTTATGGTCCTAGAATCCTCCTTTAAAGACATGCTCCAGTGAACTTAGGTGATGCATGTGTCAAAAACATCCCTAAATTAGGGATCATTATCACCTTAAATCTGGAAGCTGAAAACTGTCCAAGTAGTGGACAATGTGACAATGTTAATTTAAACAGTTTTCCCATCACTGTAGAGGAAATCTTTGGCAGATGCTGAAAATCCATTTCTCTATGACAGTATACAACCAGCTTCATATCAAGACAGTTCAATTTCTTCATACAGACTCTTGCCTCAATTGCTATACATTTTCAGCTTTGACAAGCACTACAGGCAACTTTCTTAACCTAGGCTGAATTCTAGGGCAGCTCCATCCTATATGCTGACTGAGGCAGAGATCCTAACAAAAATAGTAGAATCATGCAATTACCACTGTATAATAATGTACAAGAACACTGGAAACTTAAAAAAAAATGATAAGCATTTTGTCATGCTTTGTCATGATACGCCATGCTATGCCATACCATGGCAACAAGCAGCTGCGATCCTTGGGTCTTGCTGTACTGGTGGGAGGAACTTAGGCCACAGCTGCTGGCTGTGGAGCTGAAGGTGCCCACCACCGGTCCTTCCTCTCACCTCAACCCCACCCTCCTCATTGCCTGGAGCCCTAGCCCTGAAAGCAGTTTCATTGCTACAGGATAAGTCCATTCCCTTGGAGGAAAACTCTTTCATAAGCAGTTTACCAAGGCAAAATTTCTGCCAATTTCTCTTTCCAAACCTATCAGTCAAGACGCTATACAATATCTTCTTGCTCCCATGGAAGAATAAGAACAAAATTGAAAATAACATGTATTTCACAAATCCCTCTCACATATCCATTCCCTCTAAGACATATTGGACTTCCCAAAATCTCAGTAATCTCTTCCTTTATAGTCTTTAAGCAACTCCCATCTGTCACTCATATTCCAGTGACTCTGTGCTAGAGCAGGGCTGTCTGACTTCTTGACAACATAGGTTAAACTGCATGACACAATCTTATTCAAGGGCAGGATGAGGAATAATCTGTATAAAAGTATTTCATGGTAGAAAAAGTGATGGAAGAAGTGGCAGAAAGAATAACAAATATTTTCATCAGGCCAGATCTTATGCCTACCTAAGCTGATCCACAGACAGTTTGTGAAATATGGGCTAAGTCAACTGTAGACATTTAGACATCAGGATTAATGTCATCAGTTCCCTTAAATACAGGACAGATGATTCCAACCTTATTATTTTTTGTTCAATCTGGAGCTTCCTTGCTGTGTATCATGGACTGCTATTATCAAGAAAACATTGGTGCTATCAGTACTACAAAAAGATTCTTAGAAATTCTGTTTCAGTTCACCTAGATATACACTCTGGATGCCTATTTCTAAAACCACAGATGCAGCTAGCATTACTCCCTTTGAAAATGAGTAGCAGAGAAACTGAATTATTCGGATAATCAAAAATAAGAAACAGTCTTTTGCCCTTCACTCCTCATTTGACCACCCATCTCTAGAAACCACTGAACAAATGTATGTATCAGAAAGTCATTTACATAGATCACTATAGAAAAGAACTTGTGCCCCTGGACTCCAGCTTAGTCAAAGCACTTAAGCATTTGAACAGGTTTGTTAAATTCAGAAATGCATTTCAGGCCTTGGATATTATACCCAGGCCTAAGTATCTTGCTCACTTGGGTGTTAGTCAGACCTAAGTGACAGAAATATATACTCTCAATTCCACCCTGACCAGGTCCCCTTTTGTACTTCAAGCAAAGAGAATGCAAAATCCAGACAATAACTTACCTACTTTAGAAGCAATTACAGAGGCAAAGTATTAAGCTGGAAGGATTTTCTTTCCTCTAACAAGTTACAAAAAATGGAAGATTTTAGCTTCCAAAACTTTTAGTCTCACTCTGTAAAGAAACCCTGAATTCACATTCAAAGGAGTATTGAAATGGCCATTACTTTTACCAAATAAAAGATTTCAATATGCAAGTATATTGTGAAAGGAATATAGCCCATTTCAGCAGACCAGTTTTGACTGTATTCCTTTAAAATTCAACTCATCTCCAATGAATTGGGAAAAAAAATGAAATTTACATGCCAGTTGTGATTATATCAAGTTTAAAGCTTTTTAAATTGGGAATGTTGGCAGAAGACCAAAGGGAAAAATTCCACCAGTCATTTGTTATAAAAGTTCAGTTATTACCTTTTTCTCTAAATTCTCCTTTGAAACAAAACATTATCAAGCAGAAATAGTAATTTCACAGTTGGCAAGACTTGGCATTTGGTAGCAGTTCTTATAACACTGTGGAAGTACAGACTCTAACACATCCTTAGGCAGCGCAGGCCCATGTTCTTACATCCAACAGCTTCTCCTTTCTCCCAGTTGGATAGGAACGTTAAGGATCTTGTCATGCCAATGAATTTAAACGTGGCTCATTAGCAGCGTGAATTTAGCAAAGGCCAGCTTGGACACTGAGGCCGCAAGCACTCAATCATTCTGTAACGAGTGGAAGACTGACAGGAAACAAAAGACAGTGGTTCTTACAATTGTTTGCCAAAACCCTTCAGCTCTTTCTGATAAAGAGATGCTTAGGAAACAAGGCACTTCTACACAGGATAACAAAGGTGCCTGGCATCTCTCCAGGTGATAAATTTGTTTGCAATGCAGAGCTACACTCCATAAGGAATCAGCAAGTTTTCCAACAGAGCTTTTAAACACAGCCCTACACCTATAAAAAAAAATGAGGCTTTTTGATATCTTTCATGATTATATAGTTTTATGCCAAATGGCTTTGGTTGCCCTTCTGGGAGAGATTTGTTCAGATAGCGGGTATTTTCACATGCAAATATGGCTATCTCTGGAAACACAATGGGAATATCTCTTTGTTGGAGAGAAATACCCACTTATTAGGGTAAGTTCACTTTACATCAGCTTTTAGAGTTAAGATCCAAGAATGCTCATTGATAGGCGACAATCAAAGGTAGTTTGAGGACAAGCTCAGCTGAAGACATCCGTGCTGTAAGGTGAGTAAGGTCAAGTGAGGGAAAATTCATACTAGGATTCTAAAAACTGGAAGGACATGTTTTTGCCCCAATCTAAATACTCAAAAGGTAAAATTCACAACATTATATATATATATATATAAGAAGGGCCTAGACAGGTTGGAGAGGTGGGCAGAGAGGAACCTCATGAGGTTCAACAAGGACAAGTGCAGGGTCCTGCACCTGGGGAGGAATAACCCCAGACACCAGTACAGATTAGGGGTTGACCTGCTGGAAAGCAGCTCCACGAAGAGGGATTTGGAAGTCCTCATTGACAAGAAGTTAACCATGAGGCAGCAATGTGCCCTTGTGGCCAAGAAGGCCAATGGGATCCTGCCCTGCATCAGGAGGATCATTGCCAGCAGCTCGAGGGAGGGGATCCTGCCCCTCTACTCAGCTCTGGTGAGGCTGCCCCTGGAGTATTAGGTGCAGTTCTTGGCTTCACAATACAAGAGGGATGTGGAGCTTCTAGAGAGGATCCAATGTAGAGCGACAAAGATGATTAAGGGACTGGAGCATCTATCGTATGAGGAAAGACTAAATGAGCTGTTTAGCCTGGAGAAGAGAAGATTGAGAGGAGATCTGATCAACATTTTCAAGTACTCGAGGAGTGATTGTAGGGAGGATGGGGCCAAACTCTTCTCAGTGGTGGCCAGTGACAGGACGAGGGGTAATGGGTACAGATTGAAACACAGGAAGTTCCATCTCACTGTGAGGAAGAACTTCTTTGCTGTGAGGGTGACTGAGCCCTGGAACAGGTTGCCCAGAGAGGTTGTGAAGTCTCCTTCTCTGGAGATCTTCCAAACCCACATGGATGCCACCCTGTGCCACGTGCTCTAGGTGTCCCTGCTTGAGCAGGGGGGTTGGACTAGATGATCTCTAGAGGTCCCTTCCAACCTTAATCATTCTGTGATTCTGTGATAACACTTGCAATGATAAAAAAAATAGCTTAGGAATTGGTGATATATTTTCTCAGATGTCATGGACACATTCAGACAAAAGGCACAGTAGCTTCTTCCCTCAGGAAGACTGGCAGTAATGACATCTCAGAAAGAAATTGCAAAGGCAGCTGGTCAAACAGCCGAGATGTATGCACCCTCATGTTGATTGCACATGCAAGTATAGCCACCGTGCATGACTGATACTGTGTAAGAAGCCAAAGAAAAGTCATGTTCAGGGGATGCCCAAAAAGTCAACTATGTTCTTTTTTCCAAGTTAAAACCAGTGAAGTATAGTAAATGGCATGTTTACTAGACATGGTCTTGAGTCTGCTTTTGAGCTAAAATTCTGAATCTGGAGGTTTAACATCTCCATGAGTGAAAGAGAGCCACTGAGCTGGCATGCTCAGTGGAGGGTGAGAGAGCTTTCTTGAAATTTTACCCACTTTTTTGCATCACTTTCGCTTCTGTACAAGAAACCACAAGTATGACAATGCTAGGAAAGGTAAAAGCAATAGCACAACTTCTGTGATGTCCTTCTGCACAGCACTGAGTGCTTGATACAAAATCAACTCATCCAAGATGAAACTATCTCACAAGGACCATAGTTCATATTACCTTAAGGGCAAAATTCCCCCTGTCAGTAAAGGTCACAAGGTCTGATCATTTTGTACTGACATAGCTCTGGGATATATTTAGCTTTTTCAATGCATGCCCAAAGAATATTTGAATGATTAGCAATACTATCCTGGTACTGGAAATGTCTATTCTTCCCATTCATGGCTTCCAGTATTGAGAGAGAGCTTTTCCCTGTAGCTGACAAATTCTTTCTAGCTTCTCTTGGGGCTGTGCTAAGATTTTTAGTGTTAAAATCTATGAACCTAAAATTGATTAAATGGACCAGAAGGACTGCTGTGAGCTTCCAGTTTGTTCTGAAAACTCAGTTGAGCAGAGATCATTGGGATCATCAGGATGGTTTTAACAAAGTAAAACAGAGCAGAATGGAAGGAAAAAAAAAACTATCTAGATCAGATCTGCAAGTGTGCTTCCAGTGAGCCCTGAAATGATAGCACACTGAAGCGAAGGGTGCCTTTCTTCTTGCAATTACTGCAAGCTGGTCTTATTCAGAACATAAGACACACTGTAGAAAAAATAAAAAGATGGCACTCTACAAAATAATCATACACAGTAAAAAAAATCAGGGGAAAAAACAGATACCATCACATCCTAGCCACTTTTTCTTCTTTGATACAACTAACTTCCAACAATGGGAGTTAGTCACATACAGAAAATGGAAAACAGGCCCCAGTCTATACAAAAACTGGCATAAACAGAAATCAAGAAGGAAATATATATCTACTGACAGCTCACTTCTGTTTTGGTCCTCAGCAAGGAGGTGCGTTTCTGTACTTCTTCTTTCCTCTTTGACTTGGCAAGAAACACAATTTTCTCTTTTTCTTTTTTCAAATTCAAAGTGCAGATGTTTAGTACCTTGCAACTTCTGACCTTTCAGAGGTTTGGAAGTGGCAGTTCTTAAATATGTTTCAATGAAACACTAAAAAAAATGCAGAAAACAACAAATGTCAGTATCAGAGTGCATGCAGCTTACTGTTTGTATTACTAGAACAGAAATATAAGATGAAAACAAAATATGCCTTGGTAATGTGTAGTACCTATTTCAATAAAATGAGTAGTTTCCATCAGGTATTTCAATAGTATCAATTTGAAATTTGCAGATTATAGATTTTTGTGAATTGGCAAAGGATGACAAGGATGATCACCCTTACAACTGGCTTTCAATTGCATAGCAAAGTGGTTCCAATGCACTGAAAAAAATATCTTGAAATATGACAAAGTGTGGGACACAGAACACATCTACAGGATGAGAAGGCAGAATCCAGAGCTGGACCATGGAAGTCACCTGCAACATATTAAGAGAGACATCAAGTAGAGGAGAGAGGGGATTTTGCCACTCAGGAGAAGGCTGGCCAGACTGGAATATGTGGCTTGCTTCTGTTGTCCACACTTTGGCGACATGGAGCAAGTTCAAGGGAAGACAGTAAAATCAGCTGAGGGCTTGTGAGCCAGTTTAGCATTACAAGGCTAGACGGTTCACACTTAGTTTAAGAAAGACAAAACAAAGAGGATGTAGGTCTGAAGAGACAAACAAAGAACACACCTGGCAGAGGGCAGCATTTCTGACATGCTGACAAAGAAACTGTAAGATATATTGACTAGAGGTGAGATCAGGCAAATTCTACTTTGAAATATGATCTGCCTCCTAGCACTGAGATGTAATGTAGTCATAACAATTTACCTTTAACAGAGATGTGTTGTTTTTCCATATTATGTGCTGAAACAAAGGTTGAAACAATATGTGCTCAATGTCCACGGTGGTCCTTCCTCAACTGTGAAATTAAGTTCATCCCCATACTTCAATGGGAAAACAGGAACAACTATAACAACAGTGTTGGAAAACAGACACTAAAGTTATTGTTTGCCATTTTGAATTGTCCCAGCATAGTACATAAACAGGGAGCAAGACAGGGAGGGGCAGTCAGATTCAGCACTACTGTTTGAGCTTGGTATCACTCAGCAGAGGCTAAGAACTTCAACACAAGTTTTCAAATTGCAGTCTGTAGGATGCAGTATTAAAGTGGCAAACATACTTCTGGAGACTGGAATAGAAGCTCGCCATAGGAAAGGTCCAGGTATATGATGAAGTGTCATTCCTGCTTTGTGTTCAGCATTTGCAGAATATTAAAGCCATTGTTACTTTTAATCAAATATTGTATCGCATTTAGGCACATCAGGATTAGAAAAGATCAATATTCTTCCAAAGCACAACTGCTAGGACATATTTGGGAGTAGGTGAGGATGGTAGGGAATGTCCTGCATTGGCCTTTGTGCCATCAGAGAAAATAGAGAGAAGACAGGCATGATAATAAATGAGAACTCTAAGGAACATCGAATCATCATTCTGTTACTACACATTCTGATATTTGGTAGTTCAAATTGCTTGTCTGGATTTTGGTTGAAAAGCTATCTCCACTAAGTCTCTGAAGAACCAAAAGAGGCTTTCCATGTCACTGTCCCACTGGCTATGTCAGACCCATCCAATTTCCCATCTCTATAGGGATTTCAGGCTCTCTTGAACTCTATTCTCTGTTGTTTTCTACCTGTGCCACAAAACAATTAGTCCCATGAGGACTACAGTGCTTTAAGCTAACTGAAGTCTTCTGAGTTGTGGGGTGAAATGTAATGACCCATGATAGGCATGAAGACAGACTTTCAGCCAGATCATCTTAGAAATTTGGATAAAGGGCTGTGGCTGATACTCTGTGAATAAAATGTAATGTAGGATGATTTTCTTGCTTTTGCCAAGTAAGGAGTATACGACTTATAATATATGCAAGTGGAGCTGCTCACAGGTACAGTGCTCCCATCAGCTCTGCAATAATTTTTGAGCTCTTTTTGTAAACTATGCGTCCTAAAACTGTGCAATGCTAGCCTTTGTTGGAAGTAGGACATGCACAGTACCTGGAAGGAGTCAGCAATGAGCCTGTGAAATCCCTTGAGCACACACAGCTTCATTCTTATTAATTGAAGAAGAAGGAATTGAGCTTTTTCCAAACTTTAACTACCTTCATATCATAAGGATAGAGCACAGTTAATAGGTTTTCTCCTGGTCTTTTACACCTATACAAGCACATTAAGGATAAATGATCCTTGAAAAGCATTTCTGCATGGAGTTCATCTTTAATGTAACACTCTGATGTCACCCAAAATTTTAGTTTAGGCATGAATATGAAATCAAGGCTGAGGTAGTATTGATGGAGTTACAGAACAAATGAATTTGGTTCTCACTTCAGTTTTATATCTGATATAAAAGACAAAGTAATGTCCCAGGAAAATGGTCCAGTTTGATGTTAAGGTCTTTGGGATATGGATTTTCTTTTGCTAAAATAACATCCTGTAGCCTGATAGTTGTCCCATGCTGTCAACAGAAGACCAATAATAACACTGAGTCTCTGTTTCAATTTATCAACTCTTCATGAAAGTAGTACTACAAAACCCTTATAAATTTGATTGCAGAACATATAGGCTTAGAAACTGAGTGCTCTGCCCCTCACCCGGCCCCCCAAAAAGATCATTTTTAAAGGCTCTCAGCTATCTTGCTTTTGTCATTAGCCTGAACTAGCCAGAATATAATCCTTGAAGATCATTGGCAAGGAGATAATGCACACATGGCTCTAGCACAACGCATGCAGGTTTCTCCTCTTCTGACCAAAGTTCAGGCTAAAACCTATTGGAATCAGTCTCCTAGAGCCAAAGAAAGCTACAGCACAGACACTCATGTCTGACCCAAATATCCTTTCTAGACAGTCCTTCTAGGACAAGATTCCTCTGACCACAGGAAACAGCTGCTTTTGAACAGGATGATTCACAGCCTAAGAAAGCTTATTTCTCTTTGCTGACTGCAAAGGAGCTGAGGGTGACAGGCAAACACCATCTAGGAACAGTGTAAGCATTGTGTTGGATTAGATGAATCCCACACCTTGTGACCTTCAGGTTAGTCTTTTAGATTTCTCTTCAAACATAGTCCCAGCCCTAGGAGAGTGCAAACATCACTACCTTAAAAGGATACAAGGAAGGTAGTGTAATTCTGAAACAGCCCTATAATAAATAACAGCCCAACCATACCTACTTCTGCCTGCAAGTAGTATTTTCCTGCTGACCTTCACCAAAAAAATTGTAAAAAATTCCAATCTGGCTTCTCTGTGCAAGCAAATTTGGTTTGCCTTTGTACCTCTCTTTCTACATCAAGGAATAATAATTTTTTTTTGTTTTTTTTTTAATCAGGATTATGGAAACAAATGTTCACAGTCACATGTAGCATAGGCCCAAGGAGCCAAGTATTCAGCAGTCTCATCCTGCGACCTTCACTGAAAACAAAATAGCTCATCACCTTGCAGTAATTGCCAAGTATCTCAGCATTATCCACAGTTTTTATTGCATTATTAGGCTAAATCTGCAGCAAGGTTTAGTCAAAAATGAAATTTTGTTATGGAATCTTTAAGCTCCTAGTGGAGTTTTGTTTTTAAAAACAATAAAAGCAACAGCAATCCAAGGATACGAAGGTATAAGGCACAAAGCCCATGTGTTAGCAAAGGAAATAGGAACAGATGACACTAAATATGCTACAGGCAGTTAGTTAGAGAAGCTTGCCAAAAACACAATGTGTTACTACACAGGAAGCCTGAGTTTAGAAGCTACAAGAGCTTGTTGAAACTGTTCTGCTGAAACGGTTTTCAATAGAAAAGAGCTTTTCAACAAAACAGACCTTTCTTTTTTTTCAGTTTTTTTAAGTACATTAGTAATAAAAAAAATGTTTTTTAACCAGAAAAAGAGATAGTTTTGATGGGTTGCCAAAAATCAAAGGGATTGGGAGAGTGCTGAGCTTGTTGGTTTCCTGGCTGAAAGGCTTTACTTGTTGGTGATGCTACAGAAATCCAAAATATTATCATTTTTCAGCCTTTTATTTTTGGCAAAATTCGGTCTCAGCAATTTGCTAGCATCAAGACAGTTCATTGGAAAAAGGATAATTTTCAAACAACTGTAGCAACAAAAGCATGACTTCCTCCTTTCTTTGCTGTTGGATACCACAGGAGAACATAATGTTTAAAACAGTAACAGTAGTGAAGGAAAAATTCTGTGCATTGTTTTTCTTTAGACTACTTGCAGTCACGGACAATTCCACATGGAACTGCAAACAGAGCAGTCTTTAATTAACAGCCTGTTCACAGGAGCGCTGCTCAACAAAAAGAGAAAGATGAAAAAGCCCCAAAATTGCATCTTCATGTTACTCTGCAAGCCCACCTAAAGGAACAGTGAACTTGCTGCCTATGTGTAAATATTGTATTTTCTAGGCTTTATACCACATTCTGCTATTCCCAAATCTTCCAGAGGAGCGACACTTGCCTCATCTTTGCTAAGACTGGTAAGGATAAATTTAGCTCTCACCCCACTTGCTCAGTTGGCTGCACCAAAGCCACCTCTGAATGAGAAACCACGCGACTACAACAGCACCAGCAACACGGTCACACAAAAAGCTCCAATACCCACAGGTTGGGCCCACAAGGCTTTTGCACAGGGACTGGCAAGAGCACAGGCCTCTCAGCTCACAGCTGTGAAGAAATCCCCAAAATCAAGGGCCTGGGTGACTGAATGCAGCTTTACCCCCATGCCATCTCACCTGTGTGTCTGGAGCTCTTGGGTCAGCTCTGCAGGGAGACCTTCCCATTTACTGCCAGACTCTCTGTTCCTGATACCGGGTCCTCTCTAATCTGCGTGAGAGAAAGGCATTGCTTGGATAGAGATATTAACTGAGCATCATATGTAAAAATGTGAGCAATGTGTGGAACAGCATAATATTGGTTATGACACATAATCTGGATCATGTAATACACTGAATTGAATGACATCTATGATATTCTGGAGGGGGGTGGTGGTGCATGGGTGTGTGGAGTTATGCACATTGATGATTTTTCTCAGCTTTTTCCATATGGGGAAAAACAGACAGGCATCCAAATGAAACAGCAATATTTTGCAAAAACAAAGACATTAACAATACTGATTTATAATCTTTATAGTCTGAAAAATTATAAGCACTTAATGGCCTAAGGACAGGTGACATAAAATTAATGTGTACAGAATAGGAATGGCACAGCTAGAGAAAGGGTGTGTTTAGTTAGTGCACGATTTGAATCAGCAAAAACTAGAAACGTGCTTAAACCTCTTGCATTTAGTGGAATGGTCGCAGTGTGCCTGTGAGAACATACTATGCTGTCTTTTTTTTTTTCCAAGAAACAGCAGCAGTCAGTATTTCAGGAATAAAAAAAAAAATAGATCCGGTAGGAAAATCTTTTCTTTTTTTCATTTTCATAGATTAAGCATTTTGCAGTAAAGAAAAATAACTTTATTTTTTCTGTGAAAGAGGGTTTTTTTTTTAAGATTTTCAAGCTTCCCCAGAAAAACAATTTACAAAGAAAAAAGTTGCTTTTTACAGGGTCTGTTTAAAGTGCTGTATTCAGGGGCAGAATTTTTAAGATTAAAATATGGATCCATTTGGAGTGCAAATCATTTCAGATATCTGATCTCATTATTGTATCTTACCTGTCCCACTCAGGTATTTAAATCACCAGTGGGTAGATTCCTAGGATAATGCTAAATAATAAGGCTCGTTGGTGAAAGAGGTCACTAGTTTGAAGTCAGTTGCCTGCCGCTCCAGAATCAGTTGAATCAGGATCTCTGAAATATCCTTTTAACTGGGGATAGGGCTCCCCTGACGTCCCTCTACTGAGACAGCAATCTCCCCTTGACCTGTTTTATGGGATTTGAAATTGCCCCCACATTTAGGAATACCTCCTCTGTGGCCAGGGCATGGGGGCCAAGCACAGCTCCTCTGCTGTTCCTGCAACAAGCAGCAAGTCCTGCTCCCATGGAAGGATTCAAATAATAGACTTTTCCAACATAATAGGATTATGGGATTTTTTTAGTGTCCTTCTGTGATTCTATCAAGCATTAGGTAGAGACATAGCTAAAAACTGACTGAGTTTTTAAGCTGGTTCTGAAATCTCACAAGCACACTTACTGCATATTTATAAGATAGCTTTAAAGACATGAGTCAACAAAATCTATCCCTGGTGTGCTTATTATGATGAGCTAATTAAAAAAAAAAAAAAAGACAGGGAGGGGCAGGGGGGTTGCCAAGAGACAACCTGAGGGCTGGAAAGTATATTGTACTGCCATGAATAGCTCTGTTTAGACAAGTAGATATAAGATACATTTGTGGTGATTTCCTTCTATTTGCGCCTAGGCAGGTTTTCTTTCCACAAAGAAGAATATGGTCTTTTATTCTCTGCGTCATTCAAGTAGTTGTGAATCCGACTTGTCCTTAGTATTGTGTGACAACCTGCTGAGGAAATGGCCCCAAAATAATGAGGGATGGGATTCAGTGAAATATTGTTCATATTTATACTGCCATACACGTCTATACAAAGGCTCTGCAATAGCAGCCGCATTCTGCTGATCTACTCATTTTCTTCTCTGTAGACCCAGCAGAGGCACAACAGCAAAAGAAAAATAATAAAGAAACCGTTTAAAGATCAGCGACCGTGCTTGGTATGAGTATTTTTTTAAATGAGGCAGACCATGAGAACATAATGTGTCCATATAGTGCTGCACTTCATACACTCAGAGAAAAATAATTCATGAAGAGAGCATTTCCAGCCTATTAAAATATACCCACTTCCTGCTTCACCAACTCCAGTTAAGAATGGCCAGAAAGGTTAAAGATTTAATGGATGTAGAGAATGAACTTGCTGTCATTTTCAGACTCTCCCAAACATAGCCAGACAGCTGCCCATGCTGGGCATTATCACTGTCTAAATAGACTTCCTGCATTTTCCCTGATTTTTGGATAAACAAAGGGTTTGAGTCCCTAGGACTCTGTACCCCAAAACATGAAAACATGGGATTATTTTCTTGCTCTCTGTGGCAAAAATATATGCTGGTTGATTCCTGTCTTCAGTCTGATTAATTTAATTTTTCAAATCTGCATGGCCAGATTCTGCATAACTGGGAAAAGCTACTATGAATACTCCTGAGCTAACAATAGATGTTCTTCTATTTCACATCAAGGCATGTGATTGCATTTGGAATGTGAAAATTTTCAAATTTTGAAAAATGCCATCATTTTCACAACCCTGAAACACTCTGGCCTCAAAAGCTGACCATCACTCTAGCTAGTCCTGGCTCCCCAAGACTTGTCAGGCTGCTAACATATCTCAAGACAGGTTTTGTAGGACTTTCAAACTCATGACAATTCAGTCTGGAGCAAATCTCCAAAAATGAAACCCTCCCTGTGATTCACTGAAAATGCATCAAAGAGGAGACACATCCGCAAGGAATTTAGATTTTTACAAATTAGCATTTTCCAACAAAGACTTGCTTTGTCAGGAAATTTCTGTCCAACTCTAATCAGGAATGCATCTGGGAATGAAATATTTTGTCAGGTCTATGTGTAAGATGGATTTAGCTAAGGAACGAAAGAGATGTGATAAGGGATCCAGAAGATCAAAGGACATAAATTAGCAGAGCATGGAAATAAGGAGCAAAAATTTTTATGCAATTGCAGTTAAACTAATTTAGCATCGCACCTGATCAGACTTTCTACAAAAGCTCATTGTTTACCAGTGATAAATGCAGTTCTAATCGAAAGGGACTGGAGAATAGAAAGGAGAGAAGACCTATGCAACCACTTTCACAGCATGTGACTTGGAACACACACTATACATGTCAGTGGTAATGGGAAGAAAGCAAGTGTTGTAATCCAGCCATTTCTACTAGTAACTCTACACTTGATTACCAGTGCAGGAGAGTATTTATCTTCAGTAAATTTAAGATAGTTCAAAAAGAGACAGAACCCTGTGGCTCCTGGGAAGCAGTCACAGGTCAGATGGACAGTAAATTTAATTTCTCAGAAGTAATGCTCTTCACCTTAAATTTTTGTCCTAGACTTTAAAAAAGGCTAAGCTCCCCAGGCATTATTTACAGGAAGGCTCAATGTCAACAATGTTTAAGTCCTCCTCCAAGCACAGGGATTTAGAATTACATCTCCTATTTTTCCAAACATTAAACTGTTGACGCTTCTGGCTTAATACTGACAATGCGGTTTCAAAGCCCCCCAAACAGAGAAGGAATTCGCCTTGAGCTCCAAAACTTCCACGACTCCAAATCTTTCCCTTGGCTCCACCTGCCTTTTCCCCTGTCACTAGCTCCATGTCTTTCTTCCCACTCCATGCAGCTTTGCTCCCTCTTCCTGAGCCCTAGACATCATTCTGCAGCAGGTTGTGATGGTTTCCCTGTTTTGACATAAACCTCCCCATGAAGACACTTACTTGAGCTGTAAGATATACATTTCCATCCAGATACTCATTACCAGAAGCTACTTGACCTGAAGCAGTGACCCTCACCACAATTTTGCAGGTTAAAGAGTATCACTCTGGAATTGTCTCTAGTCCATTGGTGGTTTGAGACATGAATTACACTACCTAAACACTACAGCTATTTGCCAAGAAGAACAACAACAGCAACAACAAAAAGAGAAAATAGTCCTTGTTTAAAATGTTGACCAAAATATTGAAGTATATAAAGCTAGGAATTTCAATTTAAACTGAACTCATGGAGGCAACTTGCAAGAATAGAGATTTATCATGTGTTTTGCTTCTTTATTTTCTCACCTTCAGAATCACTAAGTAATTATCATAACGTATTTTGTAGCTGGAAAGCCCTGCATTTAAGTTGCTTATAGTTCTCTATTTTTCAGCCAACCAAGTAAGAATTCTAGCAGTCAGAGATCTTCCAGATCCCAATATTCACATGTTTCAAGTCTCTGGTTTGCCACATCTGGAACAAAGCAAGTTTTGGACTGAGCTGAGTATGAACAATTGTAACACGTAATACGTAATAATTGGTAGCTATAGAACCTGTGCCATCTGGATAGGCAAGGATTTACACAAGCTTTTAGTGGAAGCAGAATGAATAGAAAATTTCCATGTAGGAATACAGCTGAATCTGCATAGACATGTAGGATTTACATGAGCCATGCAAGAGAAATGCCTCATGAATTGCAATTAAAAGACTTAGTGCATTACAAGTCCTCTTAGATACAGATGTCACATGCCCTGAGCTGGAATCAGTTTGAAGCACCAAGCACTTACTCACCTGCTGACTGATCAAAATGACTGACTCCAGGGAACAGACTGTAAAATCAATTATTCACATCTCTTGTGTTGCTATGACCTGCATAACTACCAACAGACTTGGAAAACCAAGAAAGTTTGGGCTTGATTTTAGTATGTTTATAGAGAGGACCTTTATTTTTCACTGAGTAGAAAAACTTTTTTAAAAAACACTGTTCCGTTGTCAAAAACAGAAATACATGTAACTCTTAAATCTTATCAACATGTCTTCTCCCATCAGCATTCTTTCTATTCATTCCACATCTTTCACGACATTTCTTTCCTTTAACCCATACAAATGTCACTTGGACTAAGGACAATTTAGGGAATCTGTGTTTTAAATGTTTTTTTAGTTCTGGATTTCTAACATATGTTAATTATCTAGCTCCAGGGAACTGGTAACTTTCCTCATTTTTTTACTTCCACTCTGGTCAAACACTGACTGGGTGCTGACTGGGAGATAAGAATGAAAGATTGAGGAAGGCTCATCATTTCTGTTCATGTTAACTATATATCTATTCCTGTTATTTCTACTCCTACTAAAACCTATTATCTAGCCATCTCCTAGAAGAGTGCAGCTCTACAAAGTACTAATAAAAGTAAGGAAAGCTGTAGAAGAATGAACCTTTTTGGATCGCATCTCTTACTGAAAGAACAGTCCGAGATAGCTATTGAAATAATAAAGATGAACCTGATCATATATAAACAGTGGTTCAAGGCAGTAAGGAACCTGCAAGGAGGTGTTTGAGGGCAGGACAGCCCTACTGCCATAGGCATAGACATATGGCTAAGCCCAGTTCGCTGCTACTCCCATTGTATCTCTCCTGAGGTGGGCTGTGCAGCTCAGGGAGGGGAGGCACACAGTTCACCGCTGCTCTTGCTGCTGGCTCTCCTGGCTCTGAAGGAGCCCAGGAGAAGCCACATGGTGTGAACACGTGCTTTGCCAGTGCTGCAAAGGATGGAAAATTACGTAAGACAGCATAACACAGAGATACACTCCCCCTCCGCTTCCCTGGAGAGCACGGAAAATGGTGTACAGGTGTTTCTTGTTGAGTGGGATGCCTCTTGTATTGCCTCAAGTAAACGGTGGCTGTATTTAGAAACACTTCAGAAAAGTGGTGCCTGCTTGTTTTGGCTGTCATGGGTCTTGAAGGGAGCTGAGCTGGTAGCAAGGCTGCATGCAGCCTGGGAAAAGGCATGCTAAAGCTTAAGTGCTTGAGGTGCTTGAGGAATCGCACTTGTCCAAGCACCTCAGGTCGCCGGCCTTTGCAGCCCCACTTCTGGTGGTAGCCAGACAGGCCTCTAGCTAAAGGAGAGAACAGGAACATGCTGGTGACAACGGAGCAAGAGCAGGCGACCAAAGGGAACTTCGGTGGGCCCCCAATTCAGGAGCACACTGCTGCCCAGGTGCAGAAATTCAACCTGGGATGTAACCAGAGCAGGCAAACAGACTTGCCATCTCATACACACACATATGAGAGGAGGTTGATGTGATGACAACTTATTCACAGATGGGGAAAATTAATTAAAAAGAAAAAAAAATGTTCATTTTTTTTTCCTCTAGTGACATTCTGTGACATCCACTAACTTTAAAAATAGATGCCATAGCAAAGATTTATACTTAATGTTTTGGATGTCACAGAGAGAAGCAAAAGGAAGCTAATGTGAAGTAAGAAACTTTGGGAGTGATGAGGAGTATTTATCCAAGGATGAAGATGTTGGAGCTTAATTCAGCTTGAGCTAGCTTAACTGGAAAAGAAGGCATTAGTTCACACTTCTTCAGTGCAGATATCATTCCATGCACACCAGAGCAAGTTCTACAAGACTGTGGAAATGAGTGAAAGCAGTCTCTGATGAAACCAGGTCAAGGAAGAGAGATAGTGGAGAAGGTATTACAATGTTAAATTTGGCTTTGGGTAGACTGATGATTTTTTTTTAACTAGTGCTACCATCTCTAGAGGTCCCTCTAACCCTAAGCATCCTGTGATTCTGTGATTCTGGGATTTCAGTAGAAATATACTCTCTGCTTTCTTCTGTGTAACAACTAAGTCCTGATACATATCAGTTGCCTGTCATAAATTAAATATGTGCAGTAGTGTAATCAAAGTTCTAGTAATTTCTTAATAAATCATTGTTTAAAGTGATTTGTTAATAAATGCAAACATTTTTAAGTCCTGTAATCACCAGAAAACCCATTCCAGTTCTGTTTTCCCTTGAGAAGTTATTTCAGTGCACATAACAGTACATACTGCCCAGAAGAAGAGCACTAGTTTACTTTGTGTGCCTTGTTCAAGCAAAATTTCCGTTAAACCTGGCAAAGCAGTTTTCTGCAGTATTCATTAACACCATTGGACAAGCTTGAGTATACAAAGATCACTGAGGGCATATTATTGTTCTCTTTTCCATTTCTCTTGCATGCATTTTTTGCAAACATTTTCCCACTCTGAATTTCACCACTGCTGCAGACTGATGACACAGTAGTTCAATCCCTCCTATGCTCATTTCTGAGGTAATTTTCTTGCATTACAGAGACATTTTCATCCACATTTTTGAGAGCCCTGTGTGGAGCAGATAACCCAGAAATCTTTCGTTCTTGCTTCAGGCAAAAATGGGTATGTTTGTGACAGCCTACCTGTGAAGTCTGGGTAAATCTCTCCTCCGTGTTCAGGATAGGATGTATCCTTAGGTACACTAATGCCTGATGACAGTTTATCTGTGGTCTATTTCAGACAATTTTGCCCTAGAATATATTTCCAACAGGCCTTGTTATGGCTTGTGAATGCAGATTGCTACTGAGTCAATGCTCTCTACCAGCATAAGTACACCAAATTAGGCATTGCAAGCAATAGAGAAGTTCTGGAAGGCTTCAAAATAGAGGGTTTTGGAAATGGATCCATGTAAAATGCAATATTTACACACCCAACGAAGGATATGTTTTTCAATTCGATGCCCTAACCTTAAAAACCTGGAAAGCCTGTGAACTTGCGCCAGACTAGGTCTGGCTTCCATATCCATCACAAGTATAGTATCTGCAAAGCATATTGTGGTTTACTTTATTCTCCTTTTGTCTGCTGAATTGCTGCTATGTTTAGTTTAATATGTTTCTGGACTAATTTAATAGACAATTTCTATCTATAAAATATTTATAAAAGAGTTCAAAGTGGCTGGTGTTCAGAAAAAAAAATGGAAAGAAATCCTACACTGTCATTGTTTGCTTTTGATCCTCAAGCTTACTGAGTTTGTCACAGCAAAAAATTTAGTGGGAAAATTGATCCTCCCTCCTACTTAAAAATAGATATATGTCACTGTCTTTTGGGGTAATAGTGCCTTTTCTTACACAGTTTTGTAACAGAGTTGTTGATTCCCTCCATCCAGTCATGTAAAAGAAAGTTACAATATTAATATTAAAACCTATAACTAATTGGGTCACCTAGTAAGTAACAGAAAAAAAATCCACCTTGTTCCCTGAGGGTACTGCATGGTTCTGAGACCTTCTTTGCCTGGATAGCTTTCACAAACCACCAAGTGACACCCCTTCTCTTCTCTGTATCATCTGGATGACTTTTATCTTTGTACATCTCTCTAGCTGCAACAGGAATAAAAGCAACTCAGTGGCACAAAGTCAAAATTCAAAGCTCAGAGAGGCAAAGCGCAGCCTAAAGCAAATCCACCTCTGTTTTCTTTATGACTCTATGAAGCACAGTCATCAAAGCAGCACTAATATGACCACCCAACTTGAGTCATACCTCCTGCTTCTCGGCTCATTTGAATGCTCTGTGCTTGGAGAATGCACAAGGACATGACATTTGAGGACCTGAATGAAATGAAAATAGGAAAAATATTCCCGTTAGCTCTCTTCATCTTACTGAACACTTGCATCCCCTGAACAGTCAGCAGCACGCTCTGGAAGCACACAGGAGAGATTTAGCTTCAGGCCATGGTTTTCTCCTCTGGGCTTCTCCTGGGAAAATGCTGCTCTAGATTTAAATCATGGCATTTTGAACAGGACCCCCTGCTGATTCAGCAGTTCAGCATTTGCCTGGCTTCCTCCTTTCCCCGGCCTCTCCTGCCACCTTCCTAGCCTGTTCTGGCCTTGCCCCAACACAGCCCGAAGGAAAGGGGATTGCAGCCTCCAGCGATGCAGTCCTCCACTAGGAGGACTAGCACCCTGCCACTAGGGGTGCTGTCCTCTCTGCTTCCACCGCCCCCAGGCCGGGCTGGACACTTCTGCGCACTCTGCCACCACCTAGTGCAAAAGAGCACAAAAGCATTTAAATGTGAAGTGATTTGCATTCACATTCACCACGGCCTGGGCGGAAGTGAAGAATTAAAACAACAAAAAATCAAGGACAGTATCCTCACTTGCAGAGGAAATAGCTGTCTTGCCTGAAGAATCAAGGCCAAGAGTAAGGCTGGGACTAAGAGAAAGAAGAAGAAGGGACACACAAAGGGATATGCATTAAAACCACAGCACCACTAGATCTCCCTCCATATGAATCTTTCCCTCTAATCCCTAAATGTTCCCGAACCCACAAGAAGAGAAGCAAGTTTGTTCAACAATGGATTCCATCTGCTGCAGCCCAAGGCCACCCTGGCCCCCAAACTCTCTCCAAACTAACAAAAAAAACGGTGTGGAAAATATATGAAATGTCTGTATGCTCCCAGTGAGGCACAACTCCTTTAGACTGGGAAGCAGTCCAAAGAAGAGGGCCTGGCCCTTCCTTGAGTGTCAGAGCAAGGAGGCCTTTAAACACCATGTCTGGCCTCTTCTCAAGACCTTGCAAGCCACAATGCTGCACTGGCACACAGCACCAAGATGCTCAAGATGAACCCACCAAGCCAACCCAGTGAGCCAGCAGAGTTGCTACATCACTTTAGTTCAGAGCCAGTTGGCACTTGCATAGTCATTATCATACTGGCAAGGGTTCAGGAAGAAGTGTGTCAGAACCCACTATACAGGACATGGCAGAAGGTGGAAAAGAAAAGAAAAGAAAAGAACAAAAGTATCCCCACTGAGGCTAACTACAGAGCAGTTTGCCTCCATACAGCTAGGTAGCTTGGTCTGCTTAACCAGCATTTCCAGGGGCTTTATCTGCAGGCCGAGCTGTGGGGTTAGCTGCAGAAAAGCCTCAGCTTGTCTGCAGAGACAAGGAGTCCTCCAGAGCCTCTGTAGATCAGGACTGCATGGCCAGATCTGACCAGTATGGCAGCTTATCTCTGCTGTTTCTTGTGAGGAGCCTTCCAGCCTGTCCTGGCCTCATACAAAAACAACAGTGAACACAGTGCAGAATTTCAGAAAAATTCCAGTTATACACAAGCTAAACAATTGTACAATATTCAGCCACTCCCTGAGTGCCTCGTTCAAGAAGTTGGCATTGCCCGTGTGAAGGGCTCATTCACCTGTTAGCTCCAGCTGCTCCACGTTCTGGGACTGAACATATCGGAAGGTAGAGCTGCTGCCCAAACCTTTTCAAACAAGAGAGTTGCCCCAGCCCCCAAACCATCCAGCCCACTGCACAGAATTCAGATGTGCCCCCTCAACAGTGTCTATTGCTGCAGTTAGAGTGCCCTGTGATGATGGGATGGACCATCTAATGGAGAACTGTCTTGAACTGTATCTGCCCTCTGCTTCTGGTTTGAGAGTTGCATAGGGGATGCTGTACCATTCTTTGCATTGTCAGCTCTCCAACTAGAAGGCTTCTCTGGATTAGGTGACTTGCTGTGCTGGTAAACTCTGACACTCACAGTGGCCTGCCTTTGATTCTTTGAGATTCGGCTCAAGTTTTCAATCAGATTTTGATCTCAGCATCCAAGAAGTGCATGATTGTGATTAATCTAAGGTTACAGAGTCTTTATGTCTACCCTCTTTCTCCATTCTCATTTTTCTGTGCTCAGCTTTTATGTGAAGTGAATGATTCTTCACATTTCCATAATGCGGTTTCATATATTGGCTCTTCTGCTTCAGTTTGGTGAACAGTATTTAATGTCCTATGCTTCAGAACCAGCTGCAGACAGAAATAAAGCTACTTTCTGACAACTGGGCTTCCAGTAAGACTTAGTTGGGACTTGTAGACACAGAAAAGAGCACTGCTTGAATCTTCTCCAGATTTAAATCTTCTCTTCCACACTTCCAACATCTTTTAATTGCCATTCCTTCACCATTTCTGTGACTCTGTGATTTCTTTCCTTCTCATATTTTCTTTTGTTTTTGCTTCCCAAACTCAGAAATTTAGTAAGCTGTCAAATCTAATAGACACCTGTATCAGTCAGCCTCAGAGCCTTATATAACATGAAAACTAACCACAAACAGTGCCACATGCTACCACATCTTAAAGGTAAATTACTACAATCTGAAAGCCCTGGGAAACCTGACTTTTGAGCCAAATCACTTTAGAGATCAATTATTTAAGCTCCCGGTTCATTGCTAGCCTACCTGAGACTTATGCATACACACGTATGTGACACACACACAGTGAAACCAGCATTTCAGATCTCAGAAATGTTGTATCTTAGGGTCTCCTAAGTGAACAGTAGAAAACCAGGGGAGAGTAGGTGCACATAACAGTGCACCTTGGCTCTTGGCTCACACCAGTGCACTAAAGAAATTGCCAGTGGACCAAAGGACTTGCTTAGGCATATCAAGGCACCACTTGCTAGTAGAAGCAGTTCAGTTCTATGACAATTTCTGTGATGGAAAATTTATCTCGCATAAAAGTGTTAACTTTCATCCATTGGTTTCCTCAGAAAGGAAGATACTGCACTGAGAACTGGCAACTGCTGCTGGCAACTTAGCATTGGCAGCAGGTCGAAGCGTTACCAGCAGGTTGTGGGAGGTGATCCTGCCCCTCTACACAGCTCTGGTGAGGCCTCACTTGAAGTATCGGGTGCAGTTCTGGGCTCCCCAGTAGAAGAAGGACGTGGAGCTTCTAGAGAGGGTCCAGCGTAGAGCCACGAGGATGATTAAGGGACTGGAGCATCTATCGCATGAGGAAAGACTAAGCGAGCTGGGCCTGTTTAGTCTGGAGAAGAGAGGACTGAGAGAAGATTTGATCAATATGTTCAAGTATTTGAGGGGTGATTGTAGGGAGGATGGGGCCAGGCTCTTCTCTGTGGTGGCCAGTGACAGGAAGAGGGATAATGGGTGTAAGTTGAAACATAGGTAGTTTAATCTTCATATGAGGAAGAACTTCTTTGCTGTGAGAGTGACAGAGCCCTGGAACAGGCTGCCCAGAGAGGTTGTGAAGTCTCCTTCTCTGGAGATCTTCCAAACCTGTGTGGACGTCACCCTGTGCCACGTGCTCTAGGTGTCCCTGCTTGTGCAGGGAGGTTGGACTAGGTGATCTATAGAGGTCCCTTCCAACTGTAATCATTCTGTGATTCTGTGATTCTGTGAAAAATTGCCAATAGACCTCCTTCTGATTAGTAACGCTTCCCTTTTTTTCTGTATTTGCACATCTTCCTCCTCAACTCTTTCCTGTACACTTGCCTTTAGCATCCAAGATCCAGTGTAAATATAGAGAAAGCAGGCTCTTAGTTGCCCAGCAGGCTGTTAGCAGCAGCAATGGGCATGGCCCATACAGGCAGCTTCTGCTTATTTCTCCTTCATCTGTAGTTCTCATGCCTCAGAGAGACAGTCCTTAGAGTGGCAACCGTGTGAGACAACACATTAAATTCTCCAATTTACAGCCCACACAGACCCAGCCCAATCCTTCAAACCTCCATGAAATCTGTAATGATGTTTCCATCCAGTCTTTCCATCCAAAGTTCCCAAACAGTGTCTTAAAATTCTCAGTAATTTCTCTTCACAAAATCTATTCTTCTGTCATAGCAAAATTGCTTTTGCCTATTATATTTGGTTTTGCCTCTAAACAGAAGTAGAGGTACTTACGAGGAAAGAGTTTTTTATATTAAAACATTTGAAGAACCTCTCTTGTTTAGTCATGCAAAATGAAGGTTTAGTGAGAATATAACTGCCCTCTCCAAATACATTATGGAAATATATTCCATTGGAGCAGAGTCTAAAGGCAGTGTTAAGAGAAGAATAAGTGATTATAAATTAGCCAGCAATAAATTTAAACACAGTGAAGTTTAATATCACCAAAGCAAAGTCTTCCAGCAAAATGGATAATGGCAGAAAAACTTGTTTTTTTTCATGAAAGATTGCTTGGACCATTTATGAAAGGCACTGTATGATGTGAATCTTTGCAATAGCAAGGGATCACGGTGGCAGAGACTCAGTTCTGTATTTATACTGAGGTGCTGTATTCATTTTCTAGGAAGATTTACAACAGGATGAGCTCAGTATGAAAATGTCATTAAGAAAACAGAATTTTTGTTTTGTTTTGTTACCCTAAAAAAAGAATATGGGACAAAATACAACAAAACCTGCACTTTGAGACTCTCTTTAAAGCCACCCCCAAAAGGCCATTCTGAGTAAGAAGTCATTTAAAGTACCCACTAGGCTTCCAGCACAATTTTATTTGACCTTTTAATGAAAGAATAACATGTATAAGGCAAATGATTTTAGCTGATCACCTGGGTGAGTGCTTAAAGCAGCTCTCTGTATAACCTAACCAGCCCATTGTCCAAAGCGTAATGTTAAGCTTTATGTTTTATGAATGTATGCCTCAAGCACATTTTGGAATTTGTCTTTATGCCCATTCTGATTGCATACTTTTTTTAGTGAATGCACAAACTAGCTTGTCTCAAATATCTGGTAAGCAAACCAGGCAACTCCAGCTAAAGAAACTGCAAAAAACTCTTTGATTTCCAAAGAAAACATATCACATATCACTGGAAACAATAGCTGTTCCCTTCCTTTTGTGGAAAATGAAAAGGAAATTAATAAATCTTTTTTCTTCATTTTTTATTATAATACAGGTAAAGAGATCTCTATCCCTATGTTTGTGTGTTTACTATGACATAGGAGCACAATGAAACTTCATAATAAAAAAGTATGCAGCTAACAGAAGCAGCAATTCTTCTCTTTTAGCAGCCAGGGAGGAGGACTGGCCCATAGTCAGGTGCAAAGGAACCAAATGTGTGCACCTCGAGTGCATGACAAGCCTCAGCTGCCTCACTCTGGCACTGGGATCATGATCCAGCACCCACTGACATTAGCCGGAGGTTTTCCTTTCCTTTCATTCCCAGGCAGCCAAACAGGTATGTTCTACTGAAACAGCTGAGGCTTATGAGGGCAGAAGATAAAATCACCTCAAGGATTAGACATACCTTTGAAATGGCAACTTTCCATTACTTTCTAAGTTAAAAGTAACTTTTTTTTTCGCCTGAGTTTTCCCTCAGTGAACTCTTCAGGATGAGCTTATGTATTTGTTGTCACACAGAAGCACAAAGACCACATCTCTGTGGCTAGGATATATCTCCACTTAGAAAGTATCTGAGAGCAACCTTACTCCTTAGCAACAAGGATCATCTAGATTTACTGACTGTCATTAAACTTCAGGACAAGTACTCTAGCACATGTTGGGGTTTTGGACTCCCATTATTCAAACAATGGAACATACTGAATAGGACCATAAATCTGTATACATTACTTCGTAACGCCACAAAGATGTGTAGAAGTGCTGGCACAGAGGACCTGATAGCCACTTTGTGTGCAGATATGAGAGGACTAGTTTGCACAGGCACTGAGGTAATCGCATGGACTGAACCCTCAGGAGGTGGAGACCATCCTTAACTCCAGGAGAAACCAGGAATCATCTTGCTTGCCCTGGAATTTCTCTCAGTGGCAAACCAAGGCATCACAAAGTGGAAATTTTGGAGATTTGCTTCAAAAATACTTTGTAGGCCATCTCTAAAACACCTTCCTCTTTTCTCATTGCCTTGTGCCTACCCCCAAAGTAACTGAACTGTTGTTCTGACATAAATATATTCATTAGTAACAACAAATTTTCTTGATTGAACTGAAAGCCTCATTGCATTCACATCTATCCATCTCCACACTCGTGTTTGTTTTCTGAGGTTGTATTGTTTTAAGTAATGATTCCTACAATGGAAAATAGGAGAGAAAAACACAGAAGGATCAGAATTTTAAAGTCCATGCTGTGCTACAGGACTCTCTCCAAGACTTAACCTTAGCAGAATTATTTTCATTTAACATCTAAGCTTTCCATTGCTGCCAAATTAGGTAAGCATTGTATATGAATTTAACTAAAGAAAATGTGGGAGCACACTCTACATGTGACTCACCCATCATGCATAATTAGAGGTATTAAGCTAATAAATGTTATTTTGAAATACGAAAAATAACTGTAAAAACATTTTTAAAACCTTCAGTTGAGAATGTTATAAAAATGAAGAGAAAGGAGGAGGGGAAAACTCTCTATTGTTCATTTTAAGCTCCTAGGGAAAAAAAATCAAGTAATCTATTTGCCTCAATTTATTCTGCGCCTATTTCTTCCAGCACCTCAGGTCAGCAACCTCATTCTCTCTGAGGAGAGCCCAGAAGATTCCTCAGAAGCACTTCTGCTAAAAGGCTATCCTGCATGATGGAAAAACTCTGTCAGGTCCCACATGTGACTCTGCAATCACACAATTTTCTCTCTTTTCTTTATATACACAAGAACTTGTGCTGCAGAAACCAGGCACAGGTGGCCAATAACTCAAGGCAAAAGAAAAGAACATATAATTCTGCCTCAAACAGTCTAGAGCCCTTTTTTAATTAAAGAATTCAACACTGACTGCCAATTAAAAGGAATTGCAGAAACAGTTTGGTAATTATTTAAAGAATACAATTACATTGCTCACTCTGATGTTTAAGCTTTCTTTAAGATGATCCAACAGGACCTCAGAGAGTGCTATAAGGACCATCAAAATGGTATATTTAAAATGAGTTTCAGCAGAGCTCAGGGCCAGGAAACTGCAGGTTTATGTCAATGACTTGAAAAAACAGAGAGCCTTGCCAGGAGGGAGTCTCTGAGTTCACCTACCAACGAATGCACCTGCCAAGAATAATAGAAATAATAATAAAAATAAAAATGCAAAACCATGAAAGTTAGCAACTTGTGTTGACAGGGCTTCGGTAAAATTTCAAACAGAGGGGCTCTATCACTAAGTCTTCCCACTGAGCAACATTTATAGTTATTACTTTCTTGCTGCTGGCAGCAAGCCTTTATAGACGTTTTGAGAATACATCCAATATAGGAAGTGGCCTGTTGTTTTTTCTTTCTTCCAGCTACATTATTGATATTTCAGGAGAGTAATTGAACTTCTCAGCACTAACTTGTTTTCTCCATGAACTACTATCCCCTGTTGATAAGCATGTTTTCAGGGCATATACTAAAGGAACTGTAAATCCTATGCCTAAATGGCACTTGTATTTTATCAGCCTTCATAGAAGAAAAAAATGGTATCCTTGCTGTAAAACATCTGACAGTATCTAAACTGTATGTCTCAACGCTTTCTCACACATATACATGCACTCTCATACACATCTCATTAAAGCCTTTTTTTTAAAAATGAAGTTCAAAATTCACACTGCAGTCACTGAATCAATCCTACCCAGGCCAGCTGTTTTCTTAATTCTGCTATAAACACAGAGTGCCACAGGCGACATTAACACTGGAAACAGGTATCTATAATAAGGAATCCAAACAAAATAATCCAAAATAATTTCAAGGTGGAAAGCACAGTCTGGAGGAACAGAAACAGAAGTGAATCCACCGTCACCACACAGCACCAGGCAAGTCTCTAATACTGCCTGAGATTGAAGCCTGGGTGGATGACTTCCTGGCCGAGTGCGCTCAGCTAGAGCACTAAATCTAATTCCCACTCCATGCCTTGGTTCCTACGTGCACTCCGACTGGCCACACAGCACACCGCAGCATGTACCCAGGCAAGACAAGCAAGGAATAAAGATCCCAGCAAGAAAATATCGACATGTTCGTTGTCAGCTTTCTGCTTCGGTTGCTTTTGATTTAAAGTGGAAAAGTCATAGGCTTAGCTCCTCAAAGGAAATAGCATCTCTACAGCTAGTTAAAGGATAGGAATACCCCCCCTGGCAACTTGCATGGAAAACTAGGAGGGGTTTCCACTGGGGAAAAAAAAAAATGTTTGATTTTTTCCAGTTAGGTCCATTCCTCATGTACCATGGCTGAAGTATAGCAGTATCACCATAGGGTGCCCTGATCTCCAAACTCTATATAGGCTCAGAGGCTCAGATCCTGCATATGATCACAGGCAACCCTGCCATGAGTCCTCATAGTAGATAGGCTGCCAATAAACTGCAGCAAACACACAGCAGGGAACACTGGCCATGTACAGGGTTACAGTTTTACCAAGCTAGTGACAGCGGATAATAAGGAAGAGAAATTTCCAGAACTCATGATTGGCTTCCTGAGCTTTAAAGCTATCAGCAGTGGCAGGAGAGTGGGTGGGTTTCTGCACATTGTATGCATGCAGAACATGATTCTTCTGGTGCTACCAAATGGAAGTGGGGAACAGGGCACTTCCAAACAGTGAGGGGAGAAAGAAGATATTCATACATCAATTAGTTAGATGTCAAATTAAAATAACATAGAAAAACACAAGTGTTCATAAATATTGGTCATAGAGGATAATATTAACACAGTGCTTAGCAGCTGTTGACCTTTTTAATGGATTCATTTTGTGCTTACTTTCCAAAGAATGTTTGCAGCCTGATGCTAAGTTCTTATGGACAGCAAATACTCAAAATTGTTTTCACTTTTAACATGCACAGGAGGCATATGCCCACATGAGACTAACTTGGCTAAGTCATAGTTGAGTAATCAAGTCAGTAGGACGAAATATTTCAAAAGAGAGATGAGAAACACTTTAATAAGAAACACAGGAACATTCTGAACTACTCCTGGACTTACTGTGAGCCAATAATGAGGCTAAATTCATTTAATAAACTATTTATTGTGCAGTACACATTTGCCTGGTGTGGCAATCCATGGTGATCCATAGTCTCTTTCCTTGAAGTAAATGAGCACGTTGCCAAGTGGGTTTCCTCTGCAGTGAAGACCTGACTTTGCACGTGCTGAGGACTGTAGCAAGCATTAAAATGCTCAGTTAAGCATTGCAATTTACTCAGTCAACCTCTTAAGCACCTGCCAGGAAGAAGTGTAGAGGTGGAAAACACAAACAGATTTTTCTGGAGGAAAAAAAAATGTTCAAGGAGAAATTACCAGTACCAGAAGAAGGGAGGGTGCAGTCCTATTTCCATCGTGGGCCACAAGAGCAAAGCACATGAGCCTGCTAAAATCCCAATAAACCCATGACCACTGGCCACAAGGTCCAGCCTAGCTCCAGGAAGAGGGGAGCCCACAAACCTGTGGCACCAGCTGAGTTTTGCTGGTCGCCAGGTGATTCAGCTGAACCTACTGGGGTGGGATTGCTGATCCCCACTGGTCAAGCAGTGGCCAGTGAGCATCGCAGTGAGAGATGGTTGGCTGCCAGGCATCCATCACCAGCACTAGCCCTGTGCATGCCCTGCCAGCCCTGCACCCTGGGCAGCCACAGGAAACCACATCTCATCAAACAGAAAACCCAAAATGCCAAGCGGAAATTCCCAGTCAAGGCTGACCACAGGGTGACACCAGTAAAGGACACCATCCAGTGGCATCAATCCCCACTCTTTTGTGCAAGCTAAAGTAAGAAAAGGTGTTGTAAAAATATTTTAAAGAAAATTCACCATCCCTTGAAGGTGATACATTAAGGCCTACTCCTGCATCAATTTAATATTGAAATAAAAAACAAAAATGTTGCCATTTTATGTGGCTAAAGAGGGTGTAAAGGAGAGTAGGATTAGGCCCTCAGCTCTGGGCATATCGGGCAACTTCACATTTGAGAAGAATGAACTTAACAATCAATTAATACATCCAGTCATCCCTCCCACAGGAAAACAGGTACTTGTGTTGCTGGGGTGCTCTTCAGGGTAATGAAACAGCTACCACTTTAATGAAATGGCACCACACAGTCATGAGGATCACCTTCAGGCTTAGTACTGCAGTTCTCCAAGAATTGTTAAACTCAGCTGCTACATCAATACGCATTAGAACTGCCAATAGATATGTCATAAATACGTATAAGAGCTGCTACCCTGTGTAAGCATCAACAGGCACTGGCAAAAGAGAAAAAGCTGCAGAAGAGCCCTTACATCCACGAAGAATGGTGCACCTACTAAACATTCAGAAGCACTGTTGCTCTTTAGCTAGGCTACTATAAATCTGCCCAGGCTCCTGGGGAAGAGCATTGGCCATTTTCATACTCTTGATTTATTTGGACATCTGAGAACTACAAGGCTTGTTTAGGAGATAATTGGAACAACCTCCAAACAATGTTCCCTCTAAAATATCGCCCACAATTGCCTGTAACCCCAGCTGGAGGTTTAGAAATGTGACTGGTTTTCTACAGTGTCAGCTTGAAAGTTTTTGTGTACTGATTTAGAGGGCAATCCCTTATGAGAAATCGGTTCTATTTTTCTCCATGAAAGAAATAAACTCTGCACTGTATTAATGGTTCTAAATTTTTTTTAAAATCCTTTCTTTCCTTCCCACCCAACCTTTCTTCTTTTGAATCCTTTTATAACTATACAATACTTAGTCTGAAAAACCTCTGCGTGTGAAACAGGATCTTTGAGGTAAAGCATAATTTAGGCATATAAGGCAGCTGTTACTTTTTTTTTCCGTAAATTTCACTTCCAAAAATTGGAATGTGTTGTTTCATTGTTCCTTTGCGTAAAGATATGCTCTATATAATCACAAACTTAAATGAAAGATTCACAAACTGCTTTGTAGTGGGTAATCTGAAGTTTGTTCCGAATAAGCTTTTTAATGAATAAAAAACCTCCCAGAATGTGTTGATGTCAGTGTAAGAACTCATCTGTCAAGCAACCAGCATAAAGTTACTAAATACAGATCCTGTATGTAAGCTGATGTTTATTTTTACTAATATCTCCAGGCAATCCCTAAGGGCCTACCCATATACTGTCTCTTGTCAGTATGTGTCATCCTGGGCTCAGAGTAAGTAGCGGTATTTAGACTTCTGTACACTTTTGAAAAGGCTGACTAGAATAAGCAGCTTTCTACAAGGTTTGTTTGCATTAGTGTGTACTGGTTGTGCACATTATTTAATAGGTGAGCAAAATATGGAAATTTTCATCAAGGAGTTTGTCAGTCTACCTGGGAGTTATTTAATGGCACTGACATCCAAAAAAAGCCATTTCAAAAATGGTTTCTGCCTAATATCCCAAGGTCTCAAACACTGTCTGCGGATCAACTATAGGTCATCCCTCTATTGGAAAGAAAAAAAGAGTTGAGATGTCTGGATCTTCCAAAATCAATCTGCTTTGATTCACAAGAAACATTTTGTTCTCTTGGCACGAGACACACAAGGCTATAGATGACATTCAAAGATTTACCCATTTGGTATTGAAATTATGCCTAGTAATTTGGCAATAAATATTTATCATCTCTCAATTTTGGCCTCCCTTCAGGGAGGTTGTGTTTGTTCAAGTTCTGAGCTGAGAAAAACATCTACTACCATATCATTAATAACAAAGCTGTGGCATAGCTTAAGTAATAGATAAAACACAACTTTGTCCATCTGTAAAATTCTGTTAATGAGCATTACATCCAATAAGAATCCTTTAGACTATTCTTGGAGATTCCTGTTGTGGCTGCAATTCTTAAAGCATTTTAAAATGCACAAGCAACATACTGACCACAGGCCAGAAGCTCTGTGGTGGAGGTGCACTGGCTAATACTTGTACAACCTGCTCTAATTTTTTCAAGGAGAAGTTAAGGATAAATTTGAGAAACTCGAAGGCAGCAAAATAATTTAGAAGTGGAGGCACTCACTCTATAGGGGAAAAAGAGATAATGAAGTGAGACTATGAAAGGCATTATTTAGCCTCCAAGAGTCATCATAATTTCTAAGGTTAGAAAATGGTTTCTGATACATTTCTTGCAGTAGGTAAAAATCAAGGAACAATCAAAAATTTCTATTGACTATTAATAAATGTCTTACCTATGTAGAATTTGATCCTGCTATGGGAACCAACTAAACGAGTATTTGGGACACTCCTCTTCCAACCCCCAGATGTTAATCAGCACATTTAAGCATAACAGCTAGGAAATTCAAAAACTTCCCAGAAATTCAATTTGGAAGGCTCCTGTAACAATCAAATACTCAGATCTGAAGTCAAACCTCTTTTTTGCAGATCGGTCCACTGCCTCAAGCCAGTCCATATCCCATCTATGCAGAGACTAGCCAGGGCATTCTTGGGCCTTGCATTAATTAATTAAGTGCATTGGGTGCCCTAATGCACAGTTACACCCCAACTGTAATTAAAGAAACAAACTTGATTTTCAAGTTATGACTCAACTTAAGTCCCATAGCTCTTGCCAGATCTATCATTAACATCAGCAGCCTTTTCTGCAACTGATTCTCCAAGTAAGACTTCCTTTGTATATTGTGGGGTTGGAAGAATCCTCTTGGATTCCAGAGATCCTGCTGAACATACACATCTTTGATCGTTTTCCATTTTCTGGCATTGGTTAAGCAGCCCACTGTCTCAGGCTGCTCTTTTCCTTTTTATTATTATCACACAATACCTCTATTTTATGTCTTCATATGTTATTACACATTTCACTATAAACCTTTACAATTCTTAACATGGTCTCTTTGTGTCATTGCAAAAGGGAAGAACAATAATGAAAGAGTTTGGAAATCATGATCTGAAAGGAGGAGTAAAGAAATCAGGCTTCTTTTCTAAGTAAAGTTATGAAAAAATTGCTTAGAAGTCTTTTAAGATCAAATTAAATGGGCAGTGACATTATCTGATTCCAGTTCCAAGGACAGATCTCTGAAATTGCCTCAGCCCTGTATTTTTCTGTTTTCTGTAGTTTATCCTCAAAATCTTCACTGTAGAAATAACAGAAAAAAAAAAGTGCAACTACAACCCTTTTTGGGAATACCCTTTTTGAGAAACATATGTGACTTTTCAGTATGACACTAATTGCATGGGTGTGTTTTGATATGCTACAGTGCCCAACTCTCAAAATTAAACCTCACTACACCCCAGTGGCATGTAGGCTCCCAGCTCATTTCAGGGAAATTCTCAAAGGCCATAGTAGAATGGCTGTTAAGTAGAAGTGACAGTCATAAGGACTTGTGCACTTAAATCCTTTGGATGCTTTTGAAAATCTTTGCCTTGATTTTCATTCCTGCAGTGTCACAGTGACATCCAGTGGTCAGTAAGATTACTCCTAAACTGGGCTCTGACCCTACCAAATTTCAAGGGCGTCCTTACCTATATAAACTATAAGCCAAGGCATGTGTTTCATGCCTATATGTTGTCACAGAACTGGTGCTTGACTAAGCATTGACTCTGTGTTTGAAAAACTCAAGAGAACTGTCAGAGGTGAAAAGTGGGTTCTCCTATTTTGCTATTATGGATCTACCTCATTCCCTAACTTCCTCTTTCCATAACTTGTCCTGTTTGTACAAGTTATCTGAGGCTGCGCAAAATTTATGGGGTCCTTAATTTGCTAATAAATAGGAGTAGTTAACTGTTCTGTAGTAATAGCTTAGAAGTCTACATAGTTAGATCTAGACCAAGAAAAGGACTCAGCCCTTTATGCTCTGCACTGCACACAGACTACTAAACCACACAAATCAAGCTAGTAATATCAGGTCACCTATAAGACTACTAGTCTTGCAGTAGTTGTGGTATTCACACGCAAGTGGTTTCATCAGAAGAGAACTGCAAGACTAAGTGCAGAAACTGGTGAAGTGGCTGTGCCCAGGAGGAGAGGAGGAAAACCTCTAATGAGAAGTCATAGTGCAACAGGGAGATAATCAGTAAGCAGTTACTGGAAGAAAGGGCAGGGGAATAGGGCTGAGAGTAGATCAAAAGTCTTTGTCACTCATGGCCAAAACCAGTAGCTGACAGCACCATGGAGGGGAAGAGTTGAGCTAGGGCAGTGCTGCTAGAGGAGAAAGGATAGGATGGACAGAAAAGGTGAGGGAAAAGGAGACAAGAACAACAAAGAGCCCAAACCCCACAGGACACAGTCCCCTAAGGAATCCCCCCAAACTGTCATGCACAGGGGAGGAGGCTGCCTCAGTCTACATCCTCACTTGAGGTGTTGGCAGTGTATTTTCAGAACACTTGAACAGGGAAAAAAACAGCCTGCAAAAGAGAATGGGCCCTAAATATGAAAATAAAATAATATAAATAATTCCCTATATTGCCACGTTACCTGTCACAACCAAGAGATACTAAGGGATGAGTGAACAGACCAATAGAAGTCCTGGTGGCAAAGTCACACTGCTAGTGTTAACTCCTCCCCTCAGACTGGCAGCAGGAGTCAGAGAGACTCCCTATTGCATGAAGAGGCGGTGTGAGCTTGACATGGCTGAGAGATAGGAGCTCCAGGGATGCTAAAGCTGCCAAAAAGAAGCTTTACTTTTTAACATAATGATAATAGTGCATACGCTCCTGTATTCCTATATTCCTGTTGTGGAAACAAATGCTTTTATTCTGAAATCTTGCTTGGTGAAAAACCTGGGTCTGAGTGATTTGGTTTAGCAGGGGATACTCACCTACAGAAGATACTTACCCTATACCTCACACCCCTACACATACGTCATGAGAAGAGAGGACAAAAGCTTAGCAATGCTAAACGTCAAGGAGATTTAACAGCAAGGATATGGGATATGAGAGTAGGACAGAGGGAGGGACAGACTGGAGATATGATCTCTGATGTTGGAGGAAGAAAAGAAAGACTGTTGTGATGGTAGATGTGGGATTTGGATTTATACACAGAAGAGGAGGAGAAAAGATGAGGTTGAGGAAGACAGACGTCCACCTTCAGCAGCTTGAAAATGTAACGGCAGAAAAAAAGTACTATCCAAAAAGGGAGATAGGAGAGGAGAGAAGGAAAATGAATGCAGAAGCAGCAGGTACAAAGAACAAACATAAAACTAAGATGAAAAAAGAGAGGATAATATTCTAAAAGATATAGTTAACTATGTATAGTTGATTATACATAGTTGAAAAGATATCCAGATTCACATGGATCCTCTAGAATACATGCTTTTAGAAAATAGAAGCCCAAGTAAGGAATTCTAGTTATTTTTCTATTCCCAGCTCTGCTATAGCCTTCCTGCTGTCTAGTTTACTTATCTGTAAGATGAGCATATTAGTAATCATGCTCCCCACAAGGGTCTTATGTTAATTAATGTTTGAAGAAATGCTTTGAGATATTCAGATGAAATGATGCTACTCTAAGTATGTAAGAAAACATTGCTTCTATTTTCAAATGCTCTTTACATCACTTCACTTTACAAATCTTTGAGGTACTGTCTCCCTAGAATAGCTCTATAGGAAGATGCATACATATAATAAAATCAGCTTATAAAGCAGACTTCCTTTTCAGGTTTCTATTAAACAAATTTGCTCTTATTAAATAAAATGTGAACTTCAAGGTTTTATCATTACATTATATCTATAAATATAATACATAACACATAATACACATACATCTTCAGATGAACCTTAACTTTCTACAAGACTCTTTGAAGGTGTCAGTACTACAGGTATAATCATCTAGAACGTATCAACTCAAAGCAGAGCTAACTAAGCACGCAGCAAAGAGATAGTCCTAGCCCTTTTCAAAGTTTGGCAGTGACTCCACACCGTTCTGCCCTCTTCCTTCACAGGAATTTCTTGCTCTCTGTAAGACAGTCATGTTGAAATATAATGGAGAAGTAAAGCTTTTAGAGGAAGAACATTGGGTAGAGAGTCATGTCCTGATTTGCTTTACAGATCCCTACAAATTTCATCAAGAGGTCTTCTCATCTGTTTTCAAGAAATTAGGGTCAGAGCCAGAGTGTAGAAAACTCTGCTATTAAAGCTCCTACTCTGGACTACTAGATTAAAACTCTTTCTGCAAAGCGTGCTCATTTTGGATAATGGCGTAAACTCTTATGACAGGACAATATCTGTGAGAATTTAACTGTTCAGTTCAGGTACTTAGCAGAACTATGGCTCTTTTCTTTGCTTGGTGGATTCATGATATGAACTTTCTCCTCTTGCCATTTTCCAGTATGTTTCATACTGTCACAAAGAGACATCAGGCAATTATGGGGGGAACTGTTCATGTTGCAGAAGGAATTGCCTTGTAGCAGTGGCTCCTGAAGTGTGCTTTGGGAAAGCATTTCCTTGAGAAATCACAAATTCTTCTCTCTCTGGGTCTGAATGAAACTGAGCTGAAGAACCATAGGGCTGAAACTGCCCAATAGTATTGGTTTAAAGAAAAATGAACAGATATACAAGATGTCCCTAACAGTTTATTTGTTTGATGAAATACATGGAATTTCATTGTTTTATGCTTATTATTACAACCTTTAAGATTGCAAAGGAGAAGGAGGTATTTTCTTAAAAAGGGAAGGGGAGAGTTAATTGTACGCAGAGACATGTCCAAAAGAGGTAACAGTCAGGCTAAATGACTTGCTGCCATCTATCGACCATGTACCTTATGGTGTCTGAGATTTTTTTGATAGGCTTCTGAGCAAGCAATAAAATCTTGTAGCACATCAATACAAGAAAAGTTATCTTTGTATGAGGATATCAAAAACCTTTTATATGCTCTCATCCTGCCTCAGCACATTTCTGAACTTTCACTGAAATCTCTCACTTGGTATTTGCACATTTTTAGACTTAAAACAGCTGCCTCTCCTTCCACATCAAAATCTGTAAGAGGTGAAGCCATCTACTTTCAAGGACATCACACTAATGTTTGCTGTGCTTGACAAATGACTGTGCTCCTACAAAATTCTGGCCCCTTCTCTAAGGCAAAATGAAGTAAAATAGCATCATACCTTCCTCACAGAATTATTGTCATGTCTCCAAATGAACCCTTTTTACGTGTTTGTTTGCCAAGGCTTTAAAATAACAAATTGCATCTTTATAACAAAATTGTCTCCTGGGAATAATAGGCTTAGGCATGATTTCTGATAGAGCAAAAGCTCCTCTACATGATAACAACAGCTTGCAGCAAGAAAAAGAAGTGTGATCATTCTGGAGGTTTCCATTAGACAACAGTCACTGCTGTAAGAAATTAATGGATTTTTATGCTGTCAAGGTACCCCATTTAAAGAGTGTTTTGTTACCCTTAGTTGTTGACTATAGTAAAAGTAATAAGTTGAAAGACAACTATTTCCCTTAAGATTTGGGCAGACAGGCCTCTCAGGATACAATTATGCATCAGCTAAGCTGTGTTTTATAAAGAGCAGAGAGCCACCATCAGGTTAAGATATTCATTTGTCTCCAATAAGCATTTCTTCAGACAGCTTTCAACACCACCAAGGGTGATTCATCTCACATCAGTCCTAGAGGTGAATAGTTACGCAACAAATGAAGCAACACTGACTTAGCATCAACAACCAAAAAAAAAAAGTAGCTATTACTGTTTCCTTTACTCTGGTACGTAAGAGACGAGCACGGCTTACTGGACCTTGTCTTCTCAGTGACACTTGCCTTTTAGTCTAAAGAAATATCTCTGCCCTTATAAAAATACAAATAAGTGATCAAAAGCAGAATTCATCCATTCACTAAATATCTTCACAGTCAAGAGGAAAAAACTGTAAAACATGGTATAAGGCAGCACAAAAGGAGGCTCAATAACCTAGGCACTGCCAATTGCAGTAATACAAAGAAGCAAATACACTGAGTTTACTTCAGTGGAGAGACTCCAACAGAATAGTGGTACGTAGTCAAATAGACGGAGGCTTTATTACTGCAAGTTCCCTAAAGTCTGGCAAGTATTGATATCTCCTGCCCTGAAACAAGCATTATGCATGCTTGAAATATGGGACACTTCAATATTTGACATTAGGTGTTATATGGAGCCCAAGCACTAGGACCATAAATCATTTTCCCTGCTACGTTTACAGTCTAGGGAGTAGAAACCCTCTTTCTCCCCTCTCTACTTTAAGCTTATGCAGAATGCTTTAGGGCACATGGAGCAATAAAGACAATTTATATTGGCACACTTGTATTGTTTTCTCTCCTCCAACTTGCTCCTTAAATGGTTCATTTTACTTATTAGTGCCTCACAACATCCTTGATCAGAATTGCCTTTTCCACTAGAGTCAGCAGCAACCCTGACCAGCATTCCCTTCCCTGGTGAAAGAAAATAGAAATCTCCCTCTTTGCAGAAGGAAAATGAAGTCCAAGTCCCTGGTTTTATACCACTCCATCAATTCCCCTGATTTTGGTGGGCAATGAAATAGGGAAATGAAAACAGCTTTTATCTCCAAAAACAGAAAGCCAAAGATGAGCTGTCAGTGGTGGAGATGCACCTGTGGGAGCAAGGTGTGAGTCCCTTGAAAAGTCTCCAAGCAAGCAGCTACTCTAAGAAACATAGATGTTCACCTTCTTCCTAAACCTGACAGCATGTACTCACTGCTTCCTAAAGCCAATTTTCACAGGCACATTGGGAGAAGAAAGAACCTTTCTCACCTGTCTGCCAGAAAAAAACGACCATTCGCTTTGCAGCAGTAACTGTGCTAGCTATGATGGTCAGGAAAACCCAACGAAGGAAGCCAGGCAGCTGGTTGCATCCTTTCTCCATGGTCTCAGACCAGTGTTAGAGGTTGTGAGACAGAACTGAGGTAATCCAAAGAGGCACACTCTTCCTTTCAGCCACCTAAGTAGCACTGAAGGAGAAAACTGGACAGAGAAATCTCTGGGAGATTTGGCTTTAGTTCTTTAAATTTCTTTGGAGAAGAAAAGACTGCAAACTATTAAGATGGACTAGATTTGGTCAGCCCATATTTATCAGGCACAGATAATAAATTTCCCTGCTTTGGTATATCATCTACTTGCCCTAGAGAATCAGAAATCTCCTTTTCTATAATCACTCCACATACTTCTGAGTTTTGGGTTTTGTTGGTTTTTTTTTTTTTTTTTTTTTCTGGACTGGGGAAGAACAATGTATCCCAGCATGTTCAAAAGCATTACCAGTTTGGCCTTAGCAAGCACAATAACATGATCATTGTATGACTCACGAAGAGTGCTATTTCTTTTCATTTGCTCTCTTCAGTGAAGTCATAGTTGCTACAGAGGTTTCACTGACATAACACAAAGTAAAGCCTGAATTGCCATAGCATATGAGAGCAGTGGGAAGTATCTCTTTATAAGTTACCTCTATAGGAAAACTGTCTGTGCTATATAACCAAGCAAAGAGATACAATACAGCAAACCAGTTCAGTTTTTAGGAAAAAAAAAAAAAAAAAAAAAAGAAGCATGATTTCTAAGTGACTGAGCTGAAATTATCAGCACTCACACTTCAATACCCTATACGTTTTCATTCCTTGGATAACGCTAAACAGCACAGCTGTCAAAACGGTTATAATTTAAAGTGAGCATTCAGAATGCAATGTTCTATATTGGTACTGTTGCTGAGGCTAAACTTTAGGTGATAATTATAATGTTGACAATCTGAGATGAAACAATATCACAGAAAGCGTTTGAAAATACAAACAATTAATATGTAAAAACAAAATTCTTTACAAAACTGTCATATAGAAGACAGATATAAACATGAAATCATTATTTAGAATCAAGAAATCAATCTTGCAAAACATTTAAAAAATGCAGAACTCACATTACATGCTAATAAGGATAATATTTTGAAATAATTACTGAATCAATAGAACAAATCTCTGAAGTCACAGAATCACAGAAAAAAAGTGGGAAAAATGAAACATATCCCTCTTCTGAAAACTTTTAAATGAAACACAAAAATTTGATTACTAATGTTCAGCATTTATCAGTCCTTCATCTATAAAACATAAAATAATGGATATATCAGAAGGTAATTCGAAAAACACTAGTCCCCACAGCCTCCCCCCACCCATCATTGTATAGTGTCCAGTTTCTCTTATCTTGGACTATTGACCAAAAAGAGGACTTAGCCTGCAAATAAAGCTGGACATAAATGAGCACTGGGAAAGTTCACGGACCCCAGAGACTAGATGCCACTAGACAGGATGATGCTCCAATGCACAGCTAATTCCAAGGAATTTAGTGGTTCAGCTTGTGAAGCTCCCATTTGATATGAACAATGGCTAAAAATCTGACCCCTTAATGAATATTGTTATTATGCACCAGGTAATTTGCCCATTAAATCTCATTTTTACCAGCCACTGAGACAGCTGAAAACTGTGAAGTCAAAAAATTACCTAATAAATTAAATGAACCACAGTAATATTCAGTAATGTATCTAGAGAATGATATTTATCTAGCTGCAATAGACATACAAGTTGGTCCCAAAGAATAACATTTTTAGACATATATAAGTGGATTAAGTGTTGACTTTTGAAACTTTCAAAAAAACCTTCAAGAAACCAAAATACAGCTTCCATGTCCCCACATCCTGTTGCCTACAACGGCAAGCAGATCAGCCCACAATTACTTAGTGATGGCAGAAAAGATTATTGAACCACACTGGATTTGCATATGAAGGTCAGAAGGGGCTGAACCTTGGCTCTCAGACAAAATGGGCTTCACAAGCAATTCAAGTGCAGCTCCTATGCCTGAGTCATGCCACAAAAACAGCAGCAAGTTTGTGTTGGTGCAAAGGCTACTGGCAATTCCAATCCAAAACACTATGCAATGAAGCAAGGGAATAGAGAGAGCTCTACCAGCATCTTTGCCAGCTCTTTGCCACTTCTGGAGACCTTCTTATTTTCAGTTCAGTTCAATATGTGGCTGGTACAGCTTGTGAAGCTCTTGGCCAGAAGATATTGGTAGACAGACAAAGGGAATTTTGCCATCCCTGGAGTGAGTGGGCATTAATAGCATATACATTTTAATAACAAGAGACAAGTACAGTCAAGATGAGTTGGTGGCCCTCTACCAGAAAACCAAATCTCTTTATGTGAATGCACCAGCTAAGAAAGTGTACTCGCAGGGCTATATGGCTTTCATCCCCTGAACCTCCAGGTATGTTTTCTCATGTTTGCTGATCCATTATCACTGATGTTAGTATAGAATGAAATTGCCTCCTGGGTTCAAGGAAACAAGAAATGAACCTCTAATGCACAACTGAATTCTCACCATTACAAATGCAGCTGAAGAGGAGATGGGCAGATACCGCTGCTCCAGTTCAGCTTTTCTGTGACTTTTACTTGTGAGACTTGCTTTACTGATGCTATTTGGACATTTGGCTCTGGAAAGATGTGCCTAATCGCAGGCTGCACTGCACCAAGCCAAGTTTATGCACCAGTTCTTGCCGAGGGGTCAAGTGAGCTGTCAGATAGGCAAGAGGTGAAGGAGGGGGCATAATCCTGCAAAGTGGAGTAATTAACTGCTGGGTTTCTATGTTTACCTCTTATTTGGCAAATATCATGAATACTGTTGTAACAAAAGCAATTGGGCAATAAAAGGTTCTTGTATAGTGAAGTCCTGAGAGAGTTTGTATTTCTTCCAGTATATTGGCATTTCTTTAGATCTATCTTGTTTGTAAATTCCCAGTCTACGGAAGAGAAAGGTAGAAGTCCTCTACTCATCTTGACCAGCAGGTGATTCTTACCAAAGAAACAGCTCACCCTGCTGGTTAATCGTTTCAAAAGCTTTCAAGTGATTTAATGTGGCATCGAGTTTGACTCACTTTATTATTTCTGATGGAAGACCTTATTCATTTCAGAGCTAATGGGTGAGAGTTAACTCACATTCTTCCATCTCCAGTGACAAGAAAATAACTTAAAATTGGTTTATTTAAGAAATACATTGAAAACAAAAAAAAAATGGAATGAAGCACCAAAGTATAAATCATGAGCAGAATTTATGGCAAGGAAAAGTGATGTTCCCGGAAAAGAAAACGAAAAAAGAAACCACTTGCCTCCAATAGCTAATAGTGTAAGTGCTATTCAGAAAGCAGTTACAGCCTTTCTGCCAGTACTAGAGCACCTCCATGCACAGTCTGAACCTATATTCTACTGTAAGTGCCTCAGTGATTAAAACCCCATTGTCCATAGAGCTGAGCAGCAGGAGATGCTGGTTCTAAGCAAGTAGACAGGTTATCTGTTTGACAACAGCTTACAATAGGTAGCAGACACAAATTATTATTCCTTTGGTACTTACTGTCATAAGAGTTGCTGCGAAGGCAAATTATTTGGTAACCCTGCACATATGATTATAGCATCACATCAGAAGCACTCTCGTTATAAAAGAAGTGCCTTCTTGATCATAATCCCTTATTTGCAGATACACATGATGTTTTGTTGGGAAGAGGAACCATTCAGTGGCTTGAAATTTACCATTATTCACAGATTTATGGATTTTTTTTTTACAGGTAGCGTACTGATTCTTGAGACAGGTGAGCACAAGAGAATATTTTTTCAATCCTTTAGAAATACCACAGTCTCAGAATTTGAGTAACTAGAGACAACCTTTAAAGTTTCCAGTGTGATTCTTGGATCACTCACGATGCAACTGTAATCCTGCTCCAAAGCAGCAACTGAGGAGCACTTTGGCTTGCATGGAATGGAGAAACCTGAGGAAACGAATTCTCAGCATGCTCAAATTTACATTGATAACAGAATCTGGCAGTGCTAGGTTAGGAGTGAGAATAAGAGGAACACAAATCACACCTTCATCTAATTTTTCAGGTGTGTCAAGATTAGCCCTGCCACACTTGAAAATGGTGCCCTCAGAACCAGCCAGGAATCTATTACCAGTCAAGACAGATTTCTCAGTCACAAGCAGGGGCACTGGTTTCACTCTCATAACATCATGTAGCTTTGAAACATTGCGCAAACTTAAATATAAACTAAAAAAAACTATATGCATAGTTAAATCCTATTAATCTTTGCAGTAACCCCTGTCATGATGAGCAAAAATAGAGCAGGTAGATGAGATAGTAACAAAGATGCATCACATCTTATTGCCTGCCCTTAAAAGACTGCTGGATTTGACAGTAGCTGAACAGTCAAAAGCTAGCCCACGACTATCAGATTAGTATAACTGTTAATTACAGACGCTTGGAAAGAATCCACAACTTTAACCACAAGAATGGAGTTTACTTACCATAATTGACAGGAAGTCTATACACAATATCTGTCTTCCAAATTCTGGGTCAGTATGGAAACAACCTGGGCAACACTTGTCAAAAATGGTAGGAAAAAAAAAGCATTTGGGTGCTCCTGCAGTAAGAGAAGGGAGGGGTATATATGGACACAAGGACATCTAGATGGAGAGCAGGGAATAGAATGAATTTCATTGTCTGACTTATGTTTCTGAGCTGGAATATGCTCCTAGTTTTGGGGATGCTACTACTTCTAATTTCTCTGGAAATGTATTGAAGGACAGTAATTTCTCCCAGGTGGCCTTTTACCCTAGAGCCCATTTAATGTGTCTTACTGACCCTGTAAAATTGTTTTGCTGCAAAATCTCCAGCAATTCTAATTCTTTCTTTTTACTTAAGCCCCATGAAGTGATGAAAGCCTTTCTTGTACAAAATGTCATACAGATAAAATTCAAATTAGAAAAATAAAAGGAAGGAAAGAAATTAAGAGAATTGAATTTTTTTTTCAGTGTCTCTAACTTACCAGCATGAATTGGTTACTAGTGGAGGATGATGGATGACACTTAAGAAACAGGCTGGGTGCAGAAAAAGAAGAGTCACTGTGACTGAAAGAGAGACACAGCATGTTATTTCGTTAATACTTCAAATAGATACTACCAACACAGACACTGAGTATTCTGACCCTTTTTCTGCCAACAAAAGAAATCACTGACATGGTGGTCTGTTGGTTTAGGTACTGACATAAATCTCACTGGATTAAAATGCAGTCTTTTTATTGCCTTTAGTTAGGAATAAAACCTAGAGACAAGCTAAAGAGTAGAAAATGCAGATTCTGATTTGACTTGTGGGAAGGTGGAATACTTCTGCTTTCAGTTTCCCCACTTATTTTCAGATTCCCAAATGAATCTCCTCGTCATATTTTTAATATAATTTCTGTGCTGATTTAGAAGCACAAAATGAAATGATATATCATTTCTAAAGACCTCAGAGCACTTTACAAATGATCTATGCATCATTATCTCCAGTTCACCAGTAAAGAAGCTGAGACATAACAGGAGAACAAGATTCACCCCAGATCCTACACACATAGTAGTGCCATGCCGAATTACATCACAGCAGACGGAGTCAGCCCTAAACCATGGCCACTATGGTAGGTGTACAACTCTTACCTGCACCTTCCTGGACACACTGTCTAAACCGACTGCCAGCATTTATCATGTTTAACTCAAACACAAACAGGCAGGGTAGGTGTGGAGAACGCATCCAGAGTGCAAAACAGTCCTTTCTGTCAGGTTTCCAGATAAAATTCTTGATTGTCTTGCAGCAAGAAGCGACTTCAGTCTATTCAGGTAGTTGTCCACAATATCAAGGCCAATTCATGTAGGTCATGCATAGCATGTGTTTTTAAAACACACAGTTTATCATTAAGGGTTCTTAAAATTAATAAAAATACTGTGTTCTACTGAAATCTCTTCAGATGGCAACAGCATGTGTTTACATTTCCCTTTTAATCTGGCTTCTCAGCAGACAGATGCCATAAAGCGCTAGAGGATGCAATGCATGCTGCAGAAGGTTGAACATCAAAAGTGGAAACAGCAACTTGCTCAATCACTTGCTCTCTCCCCAATTTGTAGAAGAGATTGGAGTTGTTGCTTCCCCACTTTAGTAAGGTACTTAGCTTGAACTAAAGCTGATGCATATACAAGCTGTGGTTATATTGAGTTATGTGCTGTGGTTGGGGTGCAAAAGAACAGATTTGACCTGATTGGTCAGGCAAAAGCTTTTTGTGGAAGCTCACATATGTCTATCAGATGTTTTATGAAGAAAGAATGATAAATGATGCAGCACTTGTGAGATTAAGAGGCATTTCGTGGTTATATTCCATGTCACGTTCAAAATGATTCTTCCATTCTGAAAGGCTGGGGCTGTGCGGACTTTGTGGGACATGATGACTTCAGCAAGAACTGAATTGCAACTTGGCATGTCGTGGAGGATGTCCTGAAAAAGATGTGCCTAAGTGTTCAAGCAACAAATGTCTTAAATTTTCCAGCTTCTAACAGTGAAAAATATTTTGCTGTGAAATGACCAGAGATACAGCTGTTAATGACATTGCTTTCAGGGTTTTTCTGTAATAGTTAATGCCAGTGACACTAATGATTTTGCACTAGCACAGACTTTGAAACAGACTTTCTGTTCTCCAAGATCAACATATTAAATACGGCATCAGATTAGGCCATTCAGTTTTAAGAGAGGGAAGGGAAAGGGGAAAAAAAGAGAGAGGAGAGGAGAGGAGAGGAGAGGAGAGGAGAGGAGAGGAGAGGAGAGGAGAGGAGAGGAGAGGAGAGGAGAGGAGAGGAGAGGAGAGGAGAGGAGAGGAGAGGAGAGGAGAGGAGAGGAGAGGAGAGGAGAGGAGAGGAGAGGAGAGGAGAGGAGAGGAGAGGAGAGGAGAGATTTTTGAAACCAGATTTTTGAAGTGTAGGGATTCTCAGTGTTATCTGTAAATTAGAAAACACCTTTGTGAAAAGATTTTATGTTTTTATCTTTATGATGAAATGCAAGTTAACTACAAAATCTAGTTTACTGCATAGACAGTCTTTTTCTGAATAACTTTGGGGTTGACTGTGCATCTGCCCAATTTTATGATGCCAATTTATAGGACAACAAGAAATAATTAGATCAAGACCACCAATCTGTCCTGACAGCTAAACAATAGTTGGATAATAATTTACAGTCATTTCAAATGTCCCGGATTTGAATTGGTGACCCACAAGAGAGGAGACTAAAATCTCAATGTGAGTCATCCCAGCTTTATTGTAATTAATGATTTTCTGCTGTTTATTTGAATTCAAATGAAGACTCACTGAAATTCTTGCTTTGCAACTAGTTTCACCATAAAAATATGAGCAGTCGGACAAATGTTGAGCATTTTTACAGTCTATGTAGTAGGCAGCAGTTTCTTCTCACTCGAGTCCATTCACAACTGAAGACCCCATGGCTCCTGATTTCCCCACAGCAAAAAGAGTGTATCTAACCATGCCAGTAGGCAGTACAAATTTGAGACAGGGTACATCATTTTTCACAAGCAAGTCTGACAAATGGGGAATAAACACAACAGAACCACAGGATCTGTTCTACAGCTCACAGGCACCATCAGCAGCAGCCACATTTTTTATTTTAATAATTCAATGTAAAAATGGAATCAATATCTTTAGCCACAGTTCTGGGTTCCCGGTCCTGGACTAATTTTGAATTCAACAAGTACCAACCAATCACAGAAGATTTTCTGACATCAAGTTTGAGGCTGGTTGCACAAAACAAACAAAAGCCAGGAGTCTGGGACTGGAGGAGTGTGATCTTTAAAGGCTTTTGAGAAAAAAAAAAAAAAAAAAACTGTTGCTATAATTTTGACAACATAATTTAGAGGCTTTTATATAGAGCAATCTACACCTCCGCCCCTCTCCACCTCACCTCCCCCTCTGGTATTGTCTTGCCTGTCAATTATTGGAAGAAGAGCCTGTTCTTTAAAAGGCTTTTAAATGATTATAAATTATTTGGAATATCATCTAAAAGCTCTCGAAAGAAAGAACACTACCCCCTCACATACACACGAAAGTATTTATTTGTATTGTCAACTTAAATGTGCAGGAGTAATGTGAGAGTATGACTGGCTAGCAATATCGTTGATCGGCAGCTGCACTGACCTTGGGCTTGAGCTTGTCATAGAAAGACATGATGTCACAGTGTCCATTTCCTTTGGCACTTGCAATACTGTGAGGATTGAATAGAAAGAGTGAGGGAATTTGGGCCATGACAATACAGTAAGCACTGTTGCTGTTAATGTATGCATACCAGCAAGCAAAGTAAGCCAGCTGCACCATTTTGTCAAGTAAGCAACTTTGTTTTTAATGTAGGGTTTGTTTGCTCTGATACATAACAGACATACTCTAGTTCCTTCAAACCATCACTCTGACTGGCATTGAGAGATATTGTATTATAAATTTTACATTATAATAGTGTTTACTGGCGGAATAAATTGCATATCTGTATTGAAGTGATGGAAAAAAGACATCACTCATTATCACATTCAGCAGCATGCTGAATGCAGCAGTGAACAGTGGTAATCGTGCCAGCTAAAGTGATTTTACCTGTGAAAAGTTGTTCAGATGTAAGTGTCAGAGATAGCTAACATCTTATATGAAGCACAGATATTTCCTATTTGTTTTAAGAAGGACTTTACAATCTATTGATAATGCACAAGTTTCCTCTATGCAATATATGTTAAAGGTATAAAAATGTTGCAATTTTTTTCCATTTTTCTTCAAAACACCCCTTTATCTCCATAATTCCTATCTTACATGTTGCCAGCTGCTATTATTCATCCTTTTAAGTGACCTCACATGGATTAGACTTATACATTTAGCATAAATGTCCCTAAACAATCCATTCCCAGTTCTCCTGATCACCCTTAAAATGGTTTCTGAGACACCACTCTTCTTAAGACAGATTCACACCACACATGAGGGATTTTCATCTTCTAATTTATCTTCTGGTGTAGGTATGGGGAGAAGAGCTGATTGATTGACTTCTCTTTTTTCACCCGGCTACCTCTGCCTACTAGTAGACTTGTAGGGTGGGATTCACTAGGGCACCTGTCTTGGGTCTGTCATAACTGTTCACCTCATGCAGAGGTCTTGAATAACCTCGAGACAAAGTCAAGGGCATTGTCTGTGTGACCAAGTTAAGCGGTGATCTCCAATATCCATAGTGGAAGTAGCCCTATACTTGGAACATTTTTTTTTCCTCTTGATGTGTTTTTGAAGAGTCAAACTCCTTTTAATAAGCACTGTATTCTCCTCTTTGTCTGCTATAGGACATACCTCTCCAACATGTGGGTGTAATTCAAAAACTGCAGTTCAAGCCAGTTGCTGGTCCTAATACTAAGTTTCTGTTGACAAACAATAAGGAACATAGCACTTCTGTGTGACTGAGTTGATGTTTAACAGGGAAACACTCCTCCACAGAATCACAAGACAGACTTGGAATTAAAATAATTTTCAAAGCAAATTGTAGGTGAAAAACAAAAGAAGATAGATTGAAAATTGGAAGTAATGGGAAAATAAAGATGAGGTGTTAGTGCTACCTAATTGTTTTCCTTTTTTTCATAATAAAAATGATTATCTCTCTAAATGTATGTCACCCATGCATTTATCTGCATTTCTGTTTGTCTGTCATTTACCTGTCTTCCACCTGCCTGAAAGTAACTACCTATTTGGAAAAGCAAGTTAAATTGTCTTCCTCAGGGAAGGGAGGGGAGAGAGATAAAAAGGAGAGAGAAAAAAGATGAAAAATCTTGGTGTAATCTGAATAGCAATGAAGCAAAAGCTACTCCTTGATGTGCCTATGAATCCTGTAAATGAAGTGGCCCTTGAATTAAATTAATTTAAAATCTGGCAAATATTACTCGGCATGTTTGTCAATGTGCTGTATAATTATTAATTTGTTCATTGAGGCAACTATATAAATAAATAGAAAGCAGAACGCCATGATTAAACTAACACTAGAAATCCAGGGTCAAGGAGCCCTGTTATACAGGGATCTAAATAGCTTTCCCAGGTCCTATTTTTACATCTCCATACAGATCTGCAGGTCTGTAACTGCGAATTAATTGGCACACATTTAGATGCCAACAGAGCTTTTGTATTCTCAGTGCACATTTTGTCTTCTCAGAGTGAGATGTTAGTAATGGAGGTTTTAATATTACCCCTAGGGGAGCACCAGAAAATCTTAACAATTTCCTTCACTAGAGTATTTTCATTAGAGCTAAATGCTGTGCAATTTACATTTGAAATCAGGTGTAGGGTAAGTATAATGTGACAAGACATGTTGCAATGTTAGATTTTTTTTTGTTCAAATGTTCCTTATTTACTGCAATATACCCTCAAAAGATAAGCATGCAATTAAAATAAATATCTTGATTTTTAACCACTCCTAATTGGACTGTTATTGGATAATAGGAGTACAAAATAGAATCTGGTTTATAAGGACCCAAAACACAAGATTAAAATATTACTCTATTTAAACAAAAACGTTTCAAGCAAAACTGATTCTGTGCAGCAGAAATGAGTTCATCATAAGTAAATCAGACACAAACCCCTTCCTTTGTAGTACTAATTCAACCTTACAGTGCTTAAAATGCCAAGACCTCTGCATGACTCACATTAAAAAAAAAAAAACCTACCTTTTCCAACACAAAACTACCAAACAAAAAGAAATGAACTGTTATAGAAATCCTAATAAGAATCCAATGCAACAGAGATCCTAGAGGACTAGAGCCAAAAAAGGACTGACAAGTGGCTGAGGCTGAATTTAGGTACTAGGTCGAATATGAAATTCTATTGTGCTGTTGCTTGTATCTCAAAGCACTCATATTCCATCACTGACTTACTTTTTCATAGAAACAAAAGAAGAAAATGCATGCTTAAAAGAGATTCAATCATATCAGGCCTCCTTCATGCCAAAATTTAATCACAGGATCCACCATGTGAATATTTCTCCACCTAAAACCCCAAAAGACTCAGTCAGACCAGAGTAATCACTGAAGAGGATCCATACAGAAGGGAGGTAATTGCAGTACCTGCCTTTTGGTCACCCTAGAGACCCCTAAAATTGATGAAACCAAACCATTGCAAAGAGACCTGCCAAGGCCAGGAAGCAATGATCCACTATTCCGCTAGTCCGCTATTCTCTAAAATTACAGCCAGCCTCAAGACCAGCAACAAGCCACGTGATGATGAAGGAGGTCCCAATGCAAAGGTTTCAGACTTGGAGAGTGGGAATGGTTGCAGGAGTCCCTAGACATGGACTGCACACAACCTTCTCGGTGCCTTCTCCTTTACATAGACAGGCTAGCAAGAAGCCATAAAAACTTCAGATAACTTTGGAGGGCAAAAATAGGCCGCTTCCATCCTTCACACACACCATACCCTCTCCAACCGATGGCAGATCAGCTCCTACCTAAGGGAAAGGGATCAAGGCATAGTATACTGCCTACTACAGAGTGCACAGACTCACACCTTGGATGGATAGGACCAACCTTTCAAATCTTAGACACTACTCATAAAAAAAAAAAAAAAAGGCTGACAACCACAGTGCACTCTCAAATGCCCACACTGGCACTCATGAGGAAGGGAACCTTCTGAGGAACCTTCTGAGGAAGGGTGATTACAAAAGTTTAAAAAGTTCAAGTTACAACTGAAACTCTAGAAAAAAAATAGTAAAATTTAGTACATGGGTCTTTTAAAAGCACTTACCAAATATAATTATTTCTCAGAGTAGCAATAAATGTTTGTGAAGTCTCCGTGAGCTGACAGATATTTTTGAAGTTTTCACTACCATGCAGATATTTCATGAATGGTTATGAAATTTGTGCAGATTAAGAAATCTCTGGTTATTACCTTGTCTTTGCACAACAAAAGCATGGGTAAGAACCAAAGCACTTGGCACCTTGGTTAGATGCTGAGTTAGGATCTTGAACCTTGTAGTTATAGGTAGTTCAGAGAACAAAATGTGAGCAGTAAGAAGAAAAGTAAAGACCTTGAAGAGCTCCTAAATATTAAGCAGAAGGGAGAAGAGGGGAATGAGAAAGGGAGGGACTAGGATCAAAAAGATATCTCCAGTTTATGGAGACATGAAGAGCTGAGGACTCAAATGATTCTGTACACTGCAAAGGCCTATTAGACTGTTAGCTTTCATGCCTGTGCTGCTACTGCTCTCCTCATTGACTGAACTAGCCATTTAATTGTGGAAGGCTTTCAGGTAGACCAAGCAAGATTTCCCCTTCATAAATCCACACTGACTTCTCACAGCCATCTTCTTGTCCTTCATATGTTTGAAAATGGTTTCCAGGATTATCTGCTCTATCGCCAACACAGAGACGGACATGAGGCTGACCAACATGTAGCTACCCAAATCCTCCTTCTTGCCCTTCTTGAATATGGAAGTGACTTTTGCCTTCTTCCATACATGGAACATGGACACCGCTATGAGGCAAGCAGATTCACCTCATCATTTTGGGCACACTACTAGTACTATAGTAAACAGTTAGTGTAGATTAATGCCATGAGACTGAATTATCAAAATCAAAACGAATTTGTCAAAATAGAATTTAGAGAGTTGTGTTTCAAATTTAAGAAATTTAGGATGTATTGTTTGGTTTGCTTTTTTTGTTTTACAGTTTCACAGAAAATTTGGCAGATGCTTTGATTGTTCATTAGAACACCTATTATTAACACTGAAATGCATTTCAAATGTCTTTCAAATGCTCCTTTAATTTAACTTTAGAAAGTTCAATATAAAAGTGTCCTGAACGCAGGAAAGAGCATTATTAAAAGCCACAGCTAAGCCAAGAGATGTGTTTTCTTTAAAAGGCTATGTTTGATCAACAAACTGCCAATCAGAATTGACATAATACCACCCAATGGACTTTAGATCAATAGTCTAATAATCTTCTTCTCTCACAACAATGGCACAGTGAAGTTTTAGAATGACAGCTTAACAACAGGGAGATGTTAGCATCCATTCTTCATATGATATCCTGAGGTGATTACAAGGCATACTGAAGCAAAGAGAAGTGACATGGTGATTCCCATGAAACAACAGAGAAGAAATTTAATGGACCCTTAAAATTCACAATGGCCAGTCTTGATGAAAAAGATAGCTACCTATAGCAAACAAGGAAAACAGATCTACTGGTTGAGATTGCAGAAAGATGGATGTCTTCTTCCAGATGGAACTATAAATATAACTCAGAAGGAGTTATGTTTACATCCAGTCAACATGTGGCTTAATTTGTTAACATTAATTTTGTGTTTTACTGCAGCCGATGTGAGGAGGCATAAGCTCAAACAATTATAAGTTTTCTGAGACAGAACTGATGACTTCTAGATGCTGGTCTGTACAACAGAGGTGAAAAGACATCCAAATAAATTGGACTGCAACCACTCCAATGGATCAGCAAGATCTACAAAATAAGACCTCTGTGGGAAGCTATGGAAAAAAAAATGTGTACCACAGACAGGGCGCTGAGTCTGCAGCCTGAGACCATGAACTGAAGGAGATTTTTCAAATGCTCTAAGTCACAGAAAAGGACAGATATGCAAGGAATCTCCATGCTGTCACTGCCAGCTTCATCATTGGGTAAGTAATCGGTAGGTGAACAGGCCCATTCACCTGAAAGATGAAATGTTCGAAGGAGATGTAAATTAAAAATTGAGCAGAAAGAATGTATGGCAAAGCCAAACAAGGCTGTGCTGAATGCAGCTGCTGTCATCAGCATAAAGTATAACAAGAGGGGTGTTGCCATGGTTGATGCAAGTGAGAGTGAATGAACTGATTGTACTAAGGCTCTAAAGCCTTGGGGCAGGAGAAACAGCAGACAAACTGTTCATGTGACAGTCAAAAACCTACTTGCCTGGTTTCTTACTATTGCCTATCATCATCCATATTCTCAGCTCCTCACATGCTATTACTTCTCTAAGTTTATCAGACCCATAACTACAACTTCTCAATGTTACTGCAATTTCAACAATAACTGACTGGGGGCAGCTCAGAGCAGTCAGTGTGAAGGAGAAGACTCAGAGCTCCTGGAGGAAAATTACGTCTACCGCAATGAAAGAGATACATGGAAGGAGAGAGTGGAGTAGTAGGGAAGGGATGAAATGGACAGATGCTGGCAACTAGGACTCTCAAGGACTAAATTTCTACCTATTAATCAGTAGTCAGCAATGCTTTCAGGACCACTGTCCCAGAAGAGTTGAGAACGTCCATATGGGTGTACCTCCATAAGCATTTTAACAGCAGTGCCTTTTAGCATCTAGAAAGAGCCACTAGGACTGGCTTTTCATATCATTGCTCTGCACTCTGCCAACTCCTGCCTACTGCTTTGGTTCTAAACTCCTAAGGATCATCTTTGCACACAGAGTCCAACCACAGTTGGGCTCCTCAGTGTCATATGTGTGTGAATATATGGAAAACCCACAGAGATACAAGAGTCGACTCCCCATCTCTGGGACCCTTATTTTCATTGGCCCAGTAATGGAAAGTCATACAGAGTAGCTTAAACTGCCACAGCTCAGACTGAGGTGAAAGGTTTAAGCAAGCAAGCAAAAGAACCATCTGCAATTCTCAGAAACCTCTGCTATCAAATACTGCCCCCCTCCTGATGTGTAAGCCCCCTTTTCCTTCTGACTGGTCTAATCTAAACCTAGCCTAACACATCCTTTACTCCAGAGATATATTATTATCTTAAAATGCACTGAAAAATGCCTGTGCACTTTTTCTTTCTTTCTATAAGCTCATTTACTTGTATTTAATAATTCCTCTGCTTCTGCATTGAGCTTGTCACTTTTCCCTTGAAAATTATTTGGAGATTTCCCATTGTCTTCAGTGAGAGGATCATGGCTGCCTATTCAAATAGGTTTTCTGATTCGGAGCTGATTAAATATTTAAACAATTCTAGATAGAATATTCATTTTCAGGGACTTTGTATGGCCCATCTAATTAAAGCTGAGTGATTTCTCTATGGATACATCCTCTTACGTGAGTAACAAATTGTTACTCACAGTTAAGGGTAAATAATTCTCCTAGGTTATCTGAAAGGTAGACCCATTAATAAATAATGTGGCATTGAGCTGAGTAAAAAAAATATTCTTGAAGAGATGATGTCTACTAGGAAAAGGTATGACTTGGATTACAGAGATGAGATTTGATGATTATTTTGCATTGGAAAAAGAAGTGTGTTGTGAATACCATTAACCTTCTTCAGAAGCTTTGGCAATAATATCTAGGTCTCCTAATGCAGTCACAGGTTATTTCCAGTTGGAAATGCCTACTGGCAGAATGAGGGAGACCTACAGCTTGGGATTGAAACAGATGCAGGGCTGAAATGCACCAGAAATTAAAATAAAACTTGGGAAGGAAGGCAAAGAAAGCTGTCTGAAGCTGCCCAAAACCAATTACAAATTCACTCTGCCGTCTTCCTTTTCTCACTACTCACAGTTCAGAGTACAAAGGTAACATTATGGTGCAGGATATTCTGGAATTATATTTGTCTATTGATTAAAATTGAAATCTACCATGTTGTCTAATTTTATAACATATCAAGTTCATATATTAGGTATTTACTAAAGTTAAGAAGTTACTAAGAATCATTTATTTTCTTTTTTTAACATAGTTTTAATTCAAAAATAATAAGAATATTTCACAAGAAGGAATGGAACAGTTTTTTTCCCAATATTTTTTCCCAGTATTTGAAAGAAATAGTTGATTAATTTTTATTATTAGAAAACTATGGTTATCAAAGAGTGCTTTTTTTTTCTTTTCAGCAGAAATAACAGAAAAGCATGAAAACTTCTCTTCATACATTTGAACAATGATCTACATCTTTTTAAATGACCATGCAAACTTTGTTTCAGAGAAAACAGAAAACCCACAGAAAAAAAAAAATGTTCTCCTTAGGACATTTTACTTTCTTGCAAAAATACCATTTTTACTACAACTTTTCCATCAGTGTCATCAAACAACATGACCTCATCATTGTAATTTGTTGACCCCCTGTCCTTGAAAAAGCAGAATTAAAGCATGATGAGAAGGAATGATAACATCTTGTTCTGTACCCTTTTTTATATTATTTTAGATATAGATTTTTAAATGTTGCATCATGGGCATGAACAAAGTATCTTCCTCTCATAGATAAAAGGAAAAAAAATGCCTCAGGGCTGAGAAGGAAACAATCTATAGAGTCCTTTTCAAAAATGGAAACATGTAAATGATAAAGTATTGGTTATCATGGAATTTCAATACACAACAGGATGTTCTCTCCCAGTAAGATCTCCAAACATTAAGATACTGTTCCACTTCTTCTGAGTCTTACTTGATTGCTGTGTTCATTATTACACTCATGATGTATTCTGTATAGCAAGAGTTTAAATATACTTTTTTTTCTGTGATAGTAGTAGTTCAGATAGGATGGTGGGTCCTTTATTTTTTCTTTTAAAAGGTGGTGGGGGTATTTTGCTAGTGATTAAGGCTTTGATCTTTAGTCTAGCTTTAACCATTTCTCACAGGCACAAAACTTACAGGCACATTTTGCAAGGTAATTATTTGTGTCTGCAATCTAGTTACTTAGATGTCTGAGTCCCTGATTGCATCCATAAGTCAGAGACTTGGACATCTAAGTGATCTAAATTGCACCTGCAACAATTTGCACCTAAAATGTCAAAAAAGGATATAGCAGATAGAAAAGGAGTTCAGAAATGGGTGATGAGAATAATTAGGGGCATGGAAAACCTCAGAAATGAAAAGAAATGGAACAGAATTGGACTGTTTACCTAAGAGATGAGATGAAATGAATAAAAGGGGAAATGATCAAAAGTGGAGGAAATGAGGAGTGGGATAGAAAAGATGGGTGAGATACTCTTATTCCCCCTTTTTCATAATGCAAGAACAAAGACATTTCACAAAATTTAAGCAGAAGATTCAAAACTTATGCAAAAGGAAAATCATTTTCATGTAATTAACATGTGAAAAGACAGATCACACAGCATAGTGAATCCAGAAGGACTCAGCGGAGTGTAAGATGCCTTGGTAGATAGAAAAATCCAAGCATGTAATAGTAAATACTCAAAAAATGCAAAAAAAATTCAAAAGGTAGCAATTTCAGAGAAGAGTTAATTACCTTCCTGCCTCGAAGCTTCAGCTATTTTTTCATAATACTAGGGGTATCTTTCCTCAAGAGCAGATTAATTTAGACCTGTCTGACATAGGATTCCTCATACCTTCTGCTGTGGCATTCATGACACAGCTGTGGAAGGTCTGCAAAAGGACAGATTGAAAGACATGTGCGTGCCAAACACAAGAGACAATTTGGCAACTGGGTCACTCCCTGAATGGTAGATCTCTGTTTAAGTTTCATCTGGAAATCAGGCAGAAAGTAGACTTAGAAGATGGTCCTTCTCAATTTTAGATGAGCTTTCTAGGGGGCCCTGTGAGAAAACACTTAACTGACCTTCATTTCAGAAGACAATTTGCCTTGACCACCAGAAAACACAGGTCTGATCCAAGGGAAAGCCTAGGGGCAAACAATTCTCTTGAGCATTTTGTTTCTGCCTGGTTTTCCTTTTTGTCTTACAGTTTTTAAAATGCTTCTTATGTGTACCTAGTTTTCCACTTGTATCATAGGTAGGCTCTGGGGACTTTAAACAAGTCTATAAATTCCTGGGAACCTCCAAACACTAAAAATGTCTTACCCACATACAGAAACTGTGATCCACATGCTGAAGAAAATGTAGGAAAATCCACAGAGATGGAAGTTTAAGAAAAAAAAAAGAGAGATGCAGCTGGGTAGAAGGCTAATCTCAACTCCCACATAGTCAGAATCCTTTCTATGCTCCTCCTTGACTATGGACCAGGATCCAACAGAGCAGTAAAAGATTAAAGAAGTTTATGATAGGAAGACAAGGATGTCCATTTTGCTAAAGATCTGCAGAAAAGAATTACAGAGAAGGAAATAAAGGAGGAAACAGGAGGAATTAGAAGACGTGAACTGCACAAGCAGAGCTTCATGTAAGGAAAATGATTTTAACACACTGGAGATCAAGGAGCAAGAGAGGGAAGAAGGAATCCAGATTAAAAGTCATTGCAGTGTTCAGCTGCAGCTGAAACAACGGTGGCATGAATACACACTTTAGCTCCTGGGATTAAGAGTTTAAACAGCATCTCTGAGAGGCCAAGACAACCAGCAGATTTTGGGAACCATATGGATTTAATAGACCAGGAGCTCTGCAATATTTGCTCCTTCTGATTTCCTCCCTTTTATGTGAGTGAAAGGGTGCCAGATTGTTTGATCAGCTTAAGCCTCTTTAAAAACTGAAGGGCCTAATTGACAACTTTAATTTAAAAGCAAGTGTAAGGAGCTAGGATGGTCCTTTGTCTGCTGAGCTGTTGAATCAACAGTCACGCACTGACACTATGTGTCACAGTACAAACACAGGGGTGCTTCCAAGGCTGAGGAATTTTTCTGGTTCTAGGGGGGTTTGTCTGTGAAATAGAAAAGAAAGCATAGTTGTTAGAGCAACCTGCAAGGAAACACTAGACACAGCCTCATTATGGAGAACTCAGGAAAAAAAAAGATAGAAGAGAAAATATTCTCAGCTGATAGATGGCTAAAGGGGCATTGGACCTGAAGTAAAAGCATCTAGAAATTGCTTGGGAGAAAGCAAGTCATTCTGGGTCAAAACTATGTCAGTGACCACACTATAAATTTAACAGCATAATGAAGCTCCAGTGCTAGGAATATTCTTGGTACTGTCCCGTTTTCTAGTGCAGATGTGCTCACTTTGGGACTGCAGTGAATATGCTAGTTTGGGACTGAACTTTAAGGTGGTGGAGGTGAGGATAGGATAGGGGTGTCCCTCTTTTTATTTAAGTTTCAGAATGCAAGTGTCCAAAATAGCCATATTCTCTCATTTTCCCCCTGGGATGTACTGAGATGGAGGGTGTTTGCTGGCCAGCATTAGACACAAACACAACACAGACATCCACACCTGAGGTTAAATGCCCTACTAGGGAAAAATTTTCTCTAACATACAATCAACCTTATCATAATGTGGCAGCTAAGAACTGCTCAGAAGAACTACATCCAAGAAATACCGGTTTCTCTTCATGTTTCTCCCGTTGCTAAAGGGTTTTGAAAACAAACATTTTTACTTTCCTGGTAAAGGAGCAAGTGAGGAGTCCAGAAAGTCTCCTCCCTAAAAATGTCTGAAAGAGGAAACAGTCTTGGGCAAGCTCACTGTTGGGAGGCAGCTCCTGAAAATCATTGTGGGAAGAAATGTGACAAATCAGAATTCCTCCCTCAACCTCATCCAAAATAAAAATGGAAAGCTCAAAAATTTCCACCTTTCAAAATAAAGAAAAACCACAAGACGTGATTCAGCTCCAGGACTTCTTTCTTCAGGAACTACACTTGAGAACTGATGAGAAGGAGGTTAGAGATGAGAAGACCTTTGCACCCTCTCTCTATAAAAAAAGGCAAAGGAATCTGCCAACTGCCATGAAATCAACTTTCATTTCCATTCATTTCCCTGACGCATCTCAGAAAAAGCAGGCTGGAAAAAGATGACTCATTATGTGAATTTTTCTTGCTCATTTTCATGAAAACACATTGCTCCAGTGGACTTAAAATGTAAAAGTAACAGTTTAACTAATCACACCGAAATCATGTTTGTGCTGGACTCTATGTCCCACTAACATCCAAAGATTTCTGATCATGTCTATATCAAACAAATGCAAGGTGTCACAGAAGCTACAACATTCCCTTGAAGCCACAACTTTGCCCAAGGACTGTTGAGGCACAGGGAGCCTTTCCCACTCCAAATTCTGCTACAGTTGTTTAACAAAGTAAAATACAAACACCACTTGTGCATAAAGACAAGAATGGTCAATTCTTAGACATGACTCAATCCTATCATGTCTGAAATGGGAGGATTTCCAGGAATTGAGTGAGTCAAGTATAAGCAATGGCTGCAGGAAGATGTTGCTCCAGAGAACAACTGATTAGCAAAATAACATGGGCAGATCTTTCACTGGAAGCTTGTTCCTCAGTTTTGGTCTAAACTAATTATTCCTTGTCTGAGTTTCTCAGCTGCCTTTTTTTTTTAATGTGAAAAAATGCAACTATAAATCTGTATTGCTTTTACTGAAAATGCAAAATAAGAGAACAGAAGTTAAAGAGGAGTTCATGTTGCAAAAATGTTTCTGTTATGGAATTAATTTCATATCATTTTATACTTCTCAAACTTATAATTTTCCACTCCTCATGCATTTTTATGGCCAGAAGTGATTGTTAGTATCATCTGGTCTGACATGCAGCATAACAAGGGCCAGAGAAGTTCACCCAGTAACTCTTGCACTGATCCTAATAATTTACATTTGGATTAGAACATATCTTCTATGAAGACATTCAGTCTTTATTTTAAAACTCAAAAGCAGTTGAAAAACACATGTATAACATCCCCTGCAAGCTGTTTGAATAGTTAATTAAATGTTAAAAATTCACATCTTATTTCCGATGTGAATTTTGCTTGGCTTTAACTTCAGCCATTGGATCTTTGCAACAATCAGGAATTTTCCAGTACCCTCCCCATTCCCCACCAACATGGTGCCAAGCATCTCACAGTTAGCACTGGAGGGAGACTTCCCCTTAAATATTCTTTCATTTGAAAGTGTTAAGTGTTGATCCATTGGAAAACTACCCATGATACAAGGACAAGTCCCATCCCTGCTCTAACCTGAATAGAGAGCAGACCCGAGTCCCTCTCTGTAAGCGGTGTTCGCCTTGTAGAGCTGAGCAACAGAGAGAGCTGACGTGCAGAGAGATTCACATTATGGTTATAGCTCTGAAGGATGTAGCTGCATCTATGGTGTAATAGCTCAGACGCCAAGGGCAAACTCCTAGGGACACAGAAAGGGTGGAAGGAACTGCAGGTAGAGCAAGCGCCCCCAAATAACCAATCCATGGGTTAGAAGGCCACCCTGTAGACCCAAACATCTCCCTGAATAACGTCTTGGAAGTAAGAAGGGACTTTAAACCGGGTTTGCTATTTGCAGCTGAAAAATAATTGGGTACTTAGAATCTGGCCACTTAGAAAACCAACTTCCACCCCTTCCACCTTCACATCCTTCCTTAATACACGGGTATTTCATCCGTAAAATTATTTCAGACTCTTGCAAAGTGGCCCTAATGTAACCGTCATTGCTCATCCTCCCTCCCTGCCGCTCTTGTGCAAAGCCTGCTGCGCTACTGTCAGGCTATTAACATTCCTCCCAAGCCATAGAAATGCTAGGATGTACCTGGAGCATTCAGAAACCCAGCAGGTGCTTTCTGCAGGTACTCTGCGTCCAAGCAATGCCAGGAAGCAGTCATAAAGTTAACACAGTAGTAAGCTATGTAATTTTTAGATAACAGCTACTTACATAAGTACAGAAATTGCTACATTTTATATTTACAGATTGCTCACATTCCAATTATGGACCAAGACCCAGTGCATGCAAATAATTAGTATTTAGAAGCAAGACATTATTTTATTCCCCTACATGCCACTTGGTGATCTGAAAATGCCCGTCGATTCCAAAGTCACTTTGCATGTGCCGGTGCCATTTCCCTCCTCCAGCCCCTTAAGTTTCTGGCATATATAAGTAACTTTATAGTGTTGCAAGGGATCTGGTAATTGTGTCCAGGGAGTTTTCTGTGCAATTTCCACACGTCTTTGCTATGCGCCCAGATTATCTGTAGAGGGAGAGCACTTGGCGAACAGCGCCAAGGCTTCGTGGGGAGGCTGAGGGTTAAAACCACCCTGGGCTCCTCGTGGCAGGCCTAGGCCCAGGCGTAACCGTGCGGCTCCGGGGGTAGCCGGAGCTGCCGGACACGAAATCCGAGTGACAGCGATTAATCTCGCCGTTAATCCCGATGCATTCGAGGCGGCGGCATGCGAGGAGCCCCGTGCTCAGCAGCGGCCCGGAGCGGGCAGGACCCCGCGGCCCGGCCCGGCCCGGCCCGGCCCGGCTCGGCCCCGCGGGCGGCGGCCCGGGACAGCGGCACGGCCGCCTCCGGCCGCCGGGGGGCAGCGCGAGATCGCCCAAAAGCCGCCGCCGTCACCGCGATCCCGCCGCTTCGCAGCCCGGCCCGGCCCGGCTCGGTTCGACTCATCCCAACTCGGCCCGGCCCGGTTCGGTTCGGCTGATCCTAACTCGGCCCGGCCCAGTTCGTGTCAACTCAGCTTCCCCTCGGCCCAACCCGGTTCGGTTCGGCCCAACCCGTGCCCACCGTGTAGTGCAAACCCCACATCACCCCGCCGGGGATACTGTCCGGTTTTTTTATTTATTTAAGGAGCTTTCAGCTAGGCGCGCTGATCAAAGCTCATGCTAAATAAATGTCTCCCCATAATAGCCTGATTCTTCTAAGCCCTTGACACTGGGAATTGGGATTTCCCAATGCTATTAGCACGTAGCAGTAGGCGCTCCAGACCAGCCAAGAACAAGGGATTAAGAGGCATTTGTCTAAACTAATTTCTCTCTGTATACCGGGTCTATAGAGACTGGTGTTACTCTGCTGGAATTGTGCAACACTGCTAATTGGCTACAAATTTAACAGTGGCAGGGCTCCCACCGGAGGCTGCCATGTATTCATTACACATGTTCTCGCCTCAAATGTACGCCTAGGGCCAGGGATTCCCTGCATTGCCTTTGCCCAGCTAGGAAGTTACCCCAAAGATCTTTGCCTCCTTTCTGCAAATCGCTCCAAGGCACTCCAGATCAAGAGCATCAGTTTGGGGAGAAAAAAATAATGCTCTGGGGTGCTACCTTCACCTTGTGAAGGCAATCAAGCATAATAATAATAATAATAATAATAATAATGGATGGATTTAGTACAAGACCCTCAAACTTTTATTTACACAAATGATCTCTCAGAATGGATGTTGACTTTTAGGGCATGTCTTAAACATCTCCTCCGGAATAAGAGAGAAAAAAATGAAAAAAATGCAATAGTATCCGCAAATTCATGACAACTGCTCTTTTCTTGCAGAAATGTTGCTTGGCTTTTCCCAGGACTAGGAATTTTTTATTCCCTACATCTAGCCCACTTTGCCCTGGTTCTCCCTCCAGGCTGACTTATCTTGACTTCACTAAGTGTTTGCTTGTTTTCTTAGTGTTTCCTCAGTGCACTCTGCAACTAAGAGTTAAGTTGAAACCACACAGACATCAGACCAAGAGGAAGACACTGCTGATAGAGAATTCATTCTGTGACAACCAGGAGTTTATTTCTCACCCTCAAACAGACTATTTGCAGGATTTTTCATCCTGTGTACCTTACTGCTCACCTATCATTAGACTGCTGTTTCTTTCTGGAGAGAAGGCAGCAATCTCCCAGCAGGACCATTCAGCAGTGAACAAAGGCCTCAGTTTTGAAAATCAAAATCAACACCCTCAAGATAAGAAAGGAAAAGGAATCCCAATATATAAAAAAAAAAGAGGGAGAACAAAACCCCAAAATTTCAGAGGAAATTTAAACATTCATATGAATCAGACAAGACCTAAGTGTTCTGGTCTTTCAGAGTTATCTTCCAAAGATGAAGCATTGCATCATGATTGCCTTCAGCAGAAAGGTCATCATGAAGTTGTGATGCCATCTACTGTAGCTCAGTTGTCTGGAAACCCATGGTAGTAACAAATTTAAAAAATTGCCACAAATAATTTCAGGTCATGTCACTCCTGTTAATGCTAGAATCACAAACAAAGACTCTATCCTTTATGAGTTGTTTTGGTTTCTTTTCTGAAAATGTATGGATACAATTTATTGACTACAGTCTCTTCTATAACATATACCTGTAAAATTCAAGTAGTGTCTTAATACAGCCAGAATGAAATACCTAAATGCTATTGTAAGAGTGGCTATTTAAAAAGTTTGACAGCATTGACCTTTGAATCTCAGCATATGCTGCTGGGCACAAGTATCCTCCTGTACTGTGAAAAGTCTCTGAAATATCTCAGAATTAAGTTTTGGCTCTTGGGTTGATGAGGAATATCCAGAATTTCAGCAGAGCCAGAGTTCTATAGAAAAAGCACGCAGAGATTCAACTGCTAAACTGCAGTGGAGTGGCACACCCTAGAGAGCCATAGGAACCCAAACCCAGGTGGTGATGTTTGTCATTTCTTTTCCTCTGTTTATATATCGATGGAAAGTTAACAAGTGATGTCTGTTGATGTGGAACGCATCATCCTGCAACATGACATGCCTATCCATTTTAATCCCAGTCTGCAAGATTACAGTAAAATGCTGGCCAAGAATCAAATGAAGTAGAAAGTGTATAAGTCCATGAACAAACAGGACTAATTTTGTTAAGAAGCCAACATCTAAACTTTTATTGATCAGACCTTTCAAGATAGAGATTACCACGGCCTTATATAGAGCACTTCTCGTGATGTACATAGGGAATATGACAAATTCAGGAGCAATATCATCAAACCGTCACAGTAACATAGGGATAGGAAGGAAGAAGACAGGAAATTAGAGGAAAACTATTCAAGGTGTTCTAATTCTGTACTAATATAACTAAAACTTAATGAATGCTTACGAGACCAGATACTGTCAGACAAGGCAAAAAGTAGCCAGGCTCACTCAGTACAACAGCAGAGGCCTAGC